>NW_027516877.1:87500-387500 GCF_048772815.1 Callospermophilus lateralis
AAGTCATCTCTTCCAACCACCACACAAATGACCACAGTTAAAACCAAAACACTCCCATATGGCCCTCATCTTCTTTTATATAGACACTCATCATAACCACTGGCTGGAGGTTTCCATGAGGTGCGCAGACCAAGACAGTGTCCAAAATATGTTCCCTTTCCTCTCATTTGCCTAAAGTCAGGGTGGCCTGGACACTTGCTGTGAACCTGGAGTAATCAAATACTCCTCTCATTAATTCAGGTCCACTTCTCCAATTTGAGGCCAACTGACCGTGGGGTTTAGAATCTTTATTTGAATTGGAGTCATGGAAAACCCAAGCACCTATAGCCTAGCCTCTGTAAGTTGGAAAAATTCATTTCACTCAAAGAATCCCTATTCTCACTTGATGGAGGTCAGGAACCTTACAGAGGAAGGCGAGAGACTTCATCCCAAAGACTGCTCTTTTGGCCATTTTGGTTTGGGATGCACACATGGGAAATTTCTTTAAATCCATCAGGTGTTGAGAATCTAAGCCACAGCCTCACACAGGGCCAAGGGGCTGATTCAGACAATCCCTTTCCAAAGCAATTATGCAAAGAGCCACAGGTATACCCATTCATTTCCATTTGAAAACTGTTTTCTTCAGGCTTCACAAAGGGATGGCCTGAGTCAAAGACCTTCCTGACATTCAGTGCAACAGAACAATAGGTAAGCAAAAGGCCCAAAGCAGGGTTTCTCCACTGAGACTTTCCTGGTCACACTGATATCTGAGTTTTCTGAGATGCTCGCCATTCACTTCAGCTATCCAGTTCATGGCCATGTTACAGAGTT
The DNA here is from genome assembly GCF_048772815.1 of Callospermophilus lateralis. Lineage (NCBI taxonomy): Eukaryota > Metazoa > Chordata > Mammalia > Rodentia > Sciuridae > Callospermophilus > Callospermophilus lateralis. Next base: position 88,311 of record NW_027516877.1, read on the forward strand.
TGGAGGGGGTACATATCTTGGACACAAAACCATGGGCTTATTCTGGAGAGTGGCCAGAATTCAGGAAGAAAACAGGAACTTAGAAAGATAGTAGGTGTTGCCCATCCATAAGGCAAGCTACAGTCCATTCATCAATTTGGCTGGATAAATGCTGTGAAGCTTTCTACTAGATAGGACACATCCATTGATGCATTTTTTTTAATGTCTACAACCCCGGACACAATGTGATACACAGACATAGAAACACTCGCCTTGTCAAACGATTTACTAGAAACAGTCCACTCCAAACTAAACAAACCTACTTTTCTACCTATTCTAAGAACATGAAACAAGACCACAAACTCATAACCACAAACAAAAAGGCACCTCCTTCGCCCAGGTAGGTCTGTGACTATCCGGAGTGTCCTCTGACTTGTGGGCCAATAATGTTCCCCCGAAATGGCCTGTCCTGTTTTAGATCTGGTCTCCTTGGCCAACTCCGTGAAGTTGTCAGGAGCCAGCGGAGCCTCTACTTGCTTTCTCAGGAAAAGCTCTGCTTCAGAGCTTTCTTGCATTTGGCCTTCCTCACATCTGTAGGTACCAAGAAAGACTGACTCTGTCTTTGTAAATCCAAACAAGTGAGACCACTGGGACTGGGACTGGGACTGGCTATGGGTGCCTGGCATCCTGGATCCCAAGTTCAGAGAGTTCCATCACCACTGAAGTGTGATGGAACTGTTTTTAGTTCCTCCTTCAGGAACTGAATGAGGTCACTCTCTTGGCAACCACTTTGTCCAAACGTTGCTTCCAAGGTTCCCATGAGATGGAGGCTGGCCCTAATTCCTGTGACACTTTAACAAGTTTGAATTGTATATCAACCATAATCTCCCAGGAACAGATCTACACACAGGCCTGGGTTGGCTCATGTTCTCTGCTTTAAGAATAGAAGCTGATTCAGACACAACCCTTTATCCTGACCAAGCCGTTTGCCATGGAAGATGCCTTTTGCTCTCTCAGGTCCTTCATAGCTGCCTACATATTCTCCAGGGATCATTTCGCCATGGACATTTGAGGTTATCAGCAGGTGGAAGATCCATTACATTCCAGTATTATAAGACCAACTCTTTCCCTGCTTTTCTGTAAAGTAAGATTGAGGGAATACTGTATGGTTAGGGTTAATAACAGGTTCGATTTGGGTTAGGAATCATTTTGCTGGGTGAATAATGGTATTGGGAACCTGCGATATTTATAACAATATAGAGGTGAAATGTATGCATGAAAACAGAAATCTAAGTATGATTTGAAGCCCAGAAGGGCATTGGGCCCTTGCTTGGGATACTTAGCATTGAATTAACTTCTGAACAGATGTCTCAGATAAATCGATATACAATGGCATATGACCTTGTACCTTGGATGATTGAATGTAGAAAAGAACATCCAGTCAAAAAGGGATAGTCAGTAGGATTAGAAAGATAGTAGTTAGGATTAGGAAGAAGAGTGCATGTAGAATTTGCAACAAAAGTTCTTTAGCAATAGGTTTTCGGTTAGAGAATGAATTTAAATGTCAGCAACTGTGAAGAGTCAGTCACAATGATGATATTGGGAAAATATGTAGGAAAGCAGATATAAATAGAGACATTAGGTAATCAGGCAAAGTATATAGTGAGTGATAGGATTAGACATTTTCAACAGGGTTGAGGTTGAATATATTATCTTAGGAAGAAACAAATATGTAGTCACCAATAGGATTTACATTTGAGAGCATTAGGCAACCTGGACATGATATTTTTAGTAATCCATGTTCACTTTCCATTTAGGCTTTCGTACAATCATAAATGTGAACTTTGAATTCTGTGCCCAGAATATTTCTGTGATTAAATATATATATATATATATATATATATATATATATATATATATATATATATATATATATATATGTAGATCATTTGACATGAGTATTTCTCCACCATTTTTAGGAGCAATATTGACTGACTACTACTGACTGATAGGTATAGATTCTTTATGTGATTTGGCGTCATGAGAAAACCCAAGCACCTCTTCATGGCTTGAAGAACTCATTTGACCCAAAGAGCCACAAGTGATGCTCATTCATTTCCATTTGAAAACAGCTTTCTTCAGGCTTCACAAAGGGGTGACCTGAGGCAAAGAACTTCCTGATATTCTGGGCAACAGAACAATAGGTAAGCAAATGGCCCAAAGCAGGGTTTCTCCACTGAGACTTTCCTGATCACACTCTCCCAGCTCACGTGTAAAGTTAGATTGAGGGAAAAGTCTATGGTTAGGGTTAATAACATATTCGATTTTGGTTAGGAATCATTCTGAAGGATGAATAATGGTATTGGGAGACTGGGATATTTACAAGAATATATAGGTGAAATACAAGTATGAAAACAGAAATCTAGGTACAATTTGAAGCCCAGAAGGGAATTGGGCCCTTGAGTGGGTTACTTAGCTTTGAGTTATGTCCTGCCCAGATGTCTCAGATAAATCGATATTCAATGGCATAGGACCTTGTACCTTGGATGATTGAATGTTGAAGAGAACATCCAATTAAAAAAAGAAAGTCCGTAGGATTAGGAAGATAGTTGCTAGGTTTAGAAACAAGAGTGAGTATAGGATTTGGACAAAAAGTTCTCTAGCAATAGGTTTTCAAGTAGAGAGTGAATGTAAATATCAGCACATGTGAAGAGTCAGTCACAATGAGAACTGGGGAAAATATGTAGGAAAGCAGATGTCAATAGAGACTTTAAGAAATCAGGCAAAGTTTAAAGTGAGGGATAGGATGAGATATTTTCAACAGGCTTGAGATTGAATATATAATCTTAGGAAGAAACAAATATATAGTCAACAATAGGATTTACATTTGAGAGCATTAGGCAACCTGGACATGGATGTTTTTAGTAATGCATGCTCACTTTTCTTTTAGGCTTTGGTACAATCATAAGAGTGACCTTTGTTTTCTGTGTCCAGAATGTTACTGTGATAAAATGTATATGTAGATTAGGTGACATGAGTATTTCTTCCACCATTACTGGGAGCAATATTTTGAAGACGTATAAATTCGTATTGGGGGAACAAAGAGGTGTACCATGTGTCTATGAATATAGAAATAATGCATGAATAGACCATACTGTGAACAAATAATGTAACTGGTTCCAACTTTAAATAATTGATTTAATTAATATCTGAAAATGTAAAGGAAATCTTAAATTGATATACATACATTCATTATAACCAGTCATAAATCTAACGGTAATATTAGGGTTGTGGTTTATCAAGAAGAATGTGTGAGTTTTGCTTCAAAAGTGATTATGGAAATCGAAAATAATGTGTTTGAAAAGAAGTCTCATGAAAAGACCAGTCAAAAAATCTGGAGGAATATATGTGTTCTGAAGCAGGAAGTGATTGAAATTGAAACAAATGCCTATAAATTTGTGAACTTGTGGATGAAATATATATCTTATGATGTGCATAAACTGAGAAAATAGTAATGTACCACTGTTGAATAAAAATGAACCGGAAAATACACATCATGTCCCATAGGAAACTACTTGCATTGATATTAAACTGGGTATTACTGTAGAAATATTAGGATTTGTATGCACCATCCACTGAAGTTATCTTTCAGTACTAGGTAACAAATATGTATTTCAGGTTGATGAATATTTCTGAGAATTATCTTGTGAAAAGTTGATCATAAATCCACATACATGAATATGAATGATTTTAAGGAGTGTATAATAAGACTCATATATTTCATATTTTGAAAAATTTGTAGAGTGTGTATTCCAATCAAAATTCATCATGAAATATATATGTCATCCACAGATGCAAAAATATTTATTTCACTGAAAATGGATTTATGTATAATGTTGTTCTACTAGGAAGCTCACCCATATTTTGAATTTTCAGTTCCAACAATGTTTAGGAGGAGTGATCTCTTCTCATAATTTGTATCTGCCAAGTCAGCCACCTCACAAAAATGTACATGTGATAACAGATAGGATACTATATGTGCATATAAAAATACATGTGCTGAATAGGCTACAGAGAAATGAGACAGGAATTTGTTGAGAGCCACAGCTGAAGGGGCCCCAGCAAACTTCCAGCTGCCAGCAAATTTCCAGCTGCCGGCTGATTATTGGCTCACAGCGACCTCAGCATCATCTAGCTGATTGGCTCCTCTGTGGTGATGCTCATTGGGCTGTTTCCCTGCCCTTTCAGACCATGGAGCTGCTCCTTGGGGAACTTTTTTGGCTCCACCCAGCCAATCGGCCTCAAGAGCAGTAGGATTGTGGCAGGTGGAGAGGCTTGTGTGTGTGAGAGAGACTTTACAAGGAAGCCAGTAGTGGCAGTTGGGCTCTGAGGGTTTTTCATGAGGAGTTGTTTTGTTTGCCGTGTGTGGTTCTAAAAATAAAGTTAGTTTTTTTTTTTTTTTTGACAAGTGGCTCCTGAATCATGCCCAGCCAGACTGCAGCATTTGGTGGCTCACATGGGGAACGACTGAGGGTAAGTGATAAGGTAAACTGCTTGCCCCTGTGGGCAAGGTGAAAGGATGGGTAGCCATTTTAAGATGACTCCTTTGTTTTGCTTCACTTTTGTTTTAAGTTGACTGTTCCTGGAGATGAGTGGGACGGAAGAAAAACCACTCACATCTGAGAAAAAACTATTTACGTCTGAGGAACAGATAGGTATAAAGGACGGATGCACATGTCAGGAGGATAGAAAGGCTATAATGACTTTTTGTTGTTCCCTTTTTAATTCATTCTGTCTCAGTTTTGTTTGGCGTCATCTTGTTGGGTTGTATTATAATAGAAATACGGGATCAGAAATTAGTAAAAAACAAACTGAAAGAGTGTTAAATAAATTGTTAGAGAAAGGAGGCATCTCAGAAATATCAAGGACAGTCAGGGCATTTGTTGATACAATACAAAAATGTAGCCCATGGCTTTTGAAGGAGGAGTCATTAAATATATCACAATGGAACCATCATGGTGAAGATTTAAAAGGATTAGAAAAGAGCAGCCGAGGGACTATGCCAGTTGGCACATTGCCATTGTGGACGTTCATATCTGGTTTGCTTAGTCCAAAGCCTTCAGTTCAGACAAAGATAGAGGAACCAAGTTTAGAGCATAAAAAGCAATCAGGGGCAAAGTTAAAAAAGGAGACTGCTACTAACACCTTTCTGTCACCAGAGGATGTAAATGTCCAACTAACAAGGCCACCTCCATGTGCTGGGAGGCCCCCAACCCCAACAGTTGATAGTTCGGATCCTGAGACAGGATCTCAAGTATTAACATGCCCTGTATTTGAGGTAGGAGGGCAGCGAATTCACCATGCTTTAAATTTCAAAATAGTGAAGCAGCTAAAAGAGGCTGTAACAACATATGGTCCTCAAGCACACTTCATTGTAAGCTTGGTCGAATCCATTAACACCTTGAACATGACGCCAGCAGATTGGGCTAATATGTGTAAAGCTGTGCTAAATGGAGGTCAATACCTATTATGGAAGGTTGCCAATGAGGAATTTTGCAAAGAGATGTCTAGGCGAAATGCAGCAGCTGGTTATCCTCAGAGAAATCTAGATTTGTTGTTAGAAAAGAGACCTTATGAGGATCAGCAACAACAAATTCCATATGATCCTGGCATATACGCACAAATTGCTGTAGAGGCAGTTAGGGCATGGAAGACTTTACAAGGACATGGAGGTTTACAAGGTCAATTATCTAAGGTAATACAAGGAGCTAATGAATCTTACGCTGGATTTGTAGATAGGCTTATTGAAACAGCTACAGAGTTTTTGGAAATACAGAACAAGCAATGCCATTATTAAAACAACGGGCTTATGACCAAGCGAATCATTGCTGCAGAGGTATCATTACACCATGGAAACATGAAGATTTAAACACATTTATTAAATTTGGTAGAGACATTAATGAACAAGAGCAAGTCGTGGCAGCTCCAATAAAACAGGTTTTAGATGCCAGAGACATTAATGAAAAAGGGCAAATTGTGGCAGCTTTAGTAAAACAGGCTTTAGAAGACAGGCCAAGAACATGCTACAATTGTGAACAAACAGGACTTTTTAAAAGGAATTGCCCCATAGGAGGAGGGTTTAACAAAACTAGGTATCAAAGGACTAGAATACCGGGTATTTGGCCACGATGACGTAGAGGGAGACATTGGGCTAATGAATACCATTCTCAAACCACCATAGAGGGTACTTCATTATCAAAAAACAAACAAGCACCAGGTGTTTATCCACGATATCATGAAGAAAGGCATCCGGCTCCATTGCCAAAAAATGGAGAGGGGGGCCCAATGCTCTGGGGCCCGAAACCGCAAATATATGGAGCACTGGAGGAAACCAGCAACCCCATCAGTGTAGTGCCCACGACACATTGTTCATCAGATCCCTCATCAGACAAACCAGAGGAAGCGCAGGGTTGGACATCTGTGCCTCCGCCAGATCAATACTAACTCCAGAGATGGGAGTTCAAATCATTCCCACAGGGGTGAAACGACCTCTTCCCAAAAGAACAGTAGGCTTATTATTGGGATGCAGCTCTTCTACTCTTAAAGGACTTATGATGAGTCCTGGGGTAATTGATCCCGATTATGAAGGTGAAATAAAAATTATAGCCAGTTCTCCAAACGGTATATCAGTAATTTCTCCAGGAGATAGAATAGCACAATTACTAATAATACCCAGCCCACATGATAAATTTTACAGTAATGCTGTAGAAAGAGGTTCCAAGGGATTAGGCTTCACAGGTGTAGATTGGGCTATGCTTTCTTTAAATTTATATTCTCGCCCCATGCTAAAACTAAATATTCAAGGACATGAATTCAATGGGCTACTGGATATAGGTGCAGACCTTAGCATCATCTGTCATCAAGAATGGCCAAAACATTGGCCATTACACCAAGCCACTCAAACGCTTCGAGGCCTAGGAGTGGCGACTAATCCCCATAAAAGTGCAACGGTATTAGATTGGAAGGATCCTGAAGGATGTGAAGGAACTATACAGCCATATGTATTGGAACATCTTCCCGTAAATTTATGGGGAAGAGATGTCCTAGATCAATTAGGTTTGACATTAACAAATAACATCAATCAAAATTCACCCACTATTATGGCTAGACAAGATTTTAGGAAAGGAAAAAGATTAGAAAAGCAAGAACAAGGTATAGCAGCACCAATACAAAAAGATCAAGGAACAGATAGATATGGGTTGGATTTTCAGAAAGGGCCACTGAGACAATAAATATTACTTGGAAATGAAAAAGACCAGTATGGGTTCCTCAGTGGCCCCTGACTAAAGAAAAGATACAAGTAGCCCATGACCTGGTCAAACAACAATTAGCGGAAGGACATATACAACCTTCTGTGTCTCCCCATAATACTCTCATTTTTGTCCTTAAAAAGAAATCTGGTAAATGGAGATTATTGCAAGATTTAAGAGCCATTAATAATGGGATGGTTATTATGGGACCTGCTCAATCAGAGATTCCTCAATTGTGTGCTTTGCCAAAAACTTGGTATGTTTTCGTTGTAGATATTAAAGATCGTTTTATTTTCAATTCCAATTTATCCTGAGGATATTCCAAGTTTTGCATTTACTATACCTGCACTGAATCATGAAGGTCCTGACAAGAGATATGAGTGGAAAGTACTCCCTCAAGGGATGGCTAACAGCCCAACTATGCGTCAAATTTATGTTAACAAAGTAATCCAGACACTTAGAAATCAAATTCCTGAAATACAAATTTTTCACTATATGGATGATGTATTATTAGCACACAAAGTTAAAAACCCATTGCTAGAATGGTATGCCACACTTACAAACGTATTAAAAAATTATAACCTAGAGATAGCAATAGGTAAAATACAATTAAATTTTCCAATTAATTATTTAGTAGCTCTATTATCCTCAACCATGGTCAGTCAACCAAAAATTCAAATACGAGTAGATCAACTCAAATCAATTAATGACTTTCAAGAGTTATTAGGAGACTTAAATTGGATAAGGCCTCATCTAGGTATACCAACAGGAGAGTTGGGACCTTTATTTGATATCCTAAGAGGACCATGAGATCCAAATTCACTCAGAATGTTAACGCCTGAAGCAAGAAAAGCAATAAAAATCATTGAAACATATATGGGAAATATGCTTTTGGATAGAGTTGATATAATTTTGCATTTATTATTTATTGTACTAACAACAAAAAAAATATTTTTACAGGAGTATTTTGGGAAGAAGGTCCATTATTATGGATACATTTATCTTATTCTTCTAACACTATTATTACTTGCTATCCTGAGGCTGAGGGAGAATTAATACTCATAGGAATAAAAGCAGCAAAAAGAGTGTGTGTGGAATTTCACCCAATAAAATTATTACTCCATATACTATGAATCAAATTGATGAATTAGCTAATTAGTTAAATACTTGGGCAATAATCGTGTGTAAATCTAATGTTTCATTTGATAACCACTTACCATCTTATCTTTCATTGTCTTTTTGGTCATCGCATCCTGTAATTTTTCCAAAAATGACAAGAAAACACCTATCATGAATGCTCCAAATATATTCACCGATGGGTTAAATAATGGTACAACAGCAATAGTTACACCTGATCCAACTTTTATATTTTTAGTACCAAAACAATCAGCTCACAAGGTAGAGCTTAGTACAGTATTACAAGCTTTTGTGATTTTTAAAGATTCTGTATTTAATTTATTTTCCGATAGTCAGTATATAGTTAATGCTATAGTATCCCTTGAAGATGCTGGTAGGATTTCCCCTTTCTCTACTGTTTTCTCTTTGCTTTCCACTATACAAAGTCTAATCTGGGACAGAAAAGATCCATTCTTTATAGGACATATCACGGCACATACAGGATTGCCTAAAGCCCTTAGTTTGGGCAATGATTTAGCAGATAAAACTACAATTGACATACATACATATTTTCTTTACACTAGAAGAAGCAATAAATTTTCTTAAAAAGTTCCATGTCAATGCTTATACTTTACAAAAGCATTTCAAATAAACTAAGGAACATCTAGACAAATTATAAAACAATGTCAAAATTGTGTGACCTTTTTACCACAAGTTAATCTTGGAGTCAATTCTAGAGGATTGATACCTAACCATATTTGGCAGATGGACGTCACACACTTGCCAGAATTTGGAAAATTAAAATATTTGCATGTTACAGTTGATATTTGTTCTGGATTTTTAATGGGCTCCCTTCATGCTGGAGAAAAAAACTAAAGATGTTGTAGCTCATTGCTTACAAAATTTTGCCACTGTGGGCATTCCAAAACAGTTAAAAACAGATAATGCCCCCGGTTACACTTCTAACTCTTTTAAACAATTTTGCTCATCATTTGGCATTACTCATATAACAGGAATCCCATACAATCCACAGGGACAAGGCATAGTTGAAAGAGCACATCAAACAATAAAAATGTACTTATTAAAGCACAAAGACGGAATTGAGAAGGGGTATATATTCCCCAAAGATAAACTTAAATTAACGCTTTTTACTCTAAACTTTTTAAACTTGGATTCATCAGGACTTAGTGCTGTGGAAAGGCATATGTTTCCAAAAAATGTGCATAAGCCCAAGGTACTTTTGAAGGATATTCTAATAGGACAATGGAAAAGTGTTGACCCAGTAATTGTCTGGAGTCGGGCGTCTGTTTGTGTGTTTCCACAGGAAGAACAGCAGCTGATTTGGATTTTGGAGAGATTAACTAAAGTCCTGACCCAGTGATTGTCTTTAGTCAGGGGTCTGTTTGTGTGTTTCCACAGGAAGAACAGCAGGCAATATGGATTCCAGAGAAATTAACTAAAGTGATTTCTATAGACCAAAAAGAAGATGATTTGGCTCAAATTCATAACAGCTGATATCCAAAACTCCAGTTTGGCTATCCTTACATCTGCGACAGAACCAGGATGCTTTTTTCAATATCTATTTTATTATTGCCCTTTCCCACATCATGAAGTTCTATTTTTTATTTTTTTTTTGAGCTCATACAGACCTAGGTTAATGTTTTGCTGATCAGTTCTATTTTTTGACTATAGAGTTTTTAGACATTCCAATGGTGATTTCACCTGTAAAAAGTTATAAGGCCTTTACTATTATGTTATGTGTTGTATATATTATATTATTTGTGCACACTTGTGTTTTGTGTTTTATGTTTGAATGTACATATATCCATATATCATATATGATGTGCGCTCATGAAAAAATGGATCCAAATTTTTTTTTTTATTCACGTGATTTAAATAGTTTAATTTAAATTGGGTAAACAACTGTTGAGGATTGTTTTAATATGTGAACAAAAAAAGGAGTTGAGCAGAACTGTTTGTTGACTTTCACCTTTCCTTTTCATTATATTTAATAATTCTCTTCAAGATAATGTAAATTGTTAATTGGGTTTTTTAGTGCCTTCTGGAATGGTAAGTAATTTTTTCTTTAGCCATTATTGCCAGAATTCCAATCTTCAACCCAGTGCTGGTGAAGACAAAGATAAAACCAATCTACAGCTTCTGCAATAGCCATCACTGAACTGCTTGCAGAACTTGCCTGGAATATGTATCACTTGTATGCATTGTGAACTAACATGTATGCATTGTGAACTATCTGTTGGTGCAGCGACTTGTGGTAGTGTTGGGGTAATTTTGCTGATGCTCTCATTGGTGGAACAATTTTTCCAAAAGGAGACATCAATTGGCTTGGTGTATCTTCCCTATTCTCACTTTATAGAGGTCAGGAACCTTACAGAGGAAGGCGAAAGACTTCATCTGCAATGACTGTACTTTCGGCCATTTTGGTTTTGGATGCACACATGGGATCTTTCTTTAGATCCATAAGGGGCTGAGAATTTAATCAACAGCCTCACACAGAGCTAAGAGGCTGATTCAGACACATCCCTTTCCAAAGCAATTAAGCAAAGAGCCACAGGTGATTTCCATTCATTTCTATTTGAAAACTGTTTTCTTCAGGTTTCACAAAGGGGTGGCCTGAGGCAAAGAACTTCCTGACATTCAGGGTAACAGAACAATATGTAAGCAAAAGTCCCAAAGCAGGGTTTATCCACTGAGACTTTTCTGGTCACAGTGATCTGAGTTTTCTGAGCTTCTCGCCATTCACTTCAGCTATCCAGAACATAGCCATGTCACAGAGCTTGGAAGTGATTCATATCTTGGACACAAAACCATGAGCCTCTTCTGGAGAGTGGCCAGAATTCAGGAAGAAAACAGCAACTTAGGAAATTAGCAGGTGTTGCCCATCGATAAGGCAAGCCAAAGTCCATACATAAATCGGGCAGGATGAATGCTGGGAAGCTTTCTACCAGACAGGACACATCCATTGAATCATTCTCTTTTCTAATGTCTACAACCGCGATACACAGACATAGAAACAGTCGCCTTGTCAAATGACTTATTAAAAACAGTTCACTACAAACCAAACAAACCACCTTTCCTACATATTCTCAGAATATGAGACAAACCAAAAAACCACACCCACACAACAAAGGCACCTCCTTCCCTCAAATGGGTCTGTGACTATCCGGAGTGTCCTCTGACTGGTGGGCCACACTATGTTCCCCTGAGATGGCCTGTCCTGTATGAGATTAGGTCTCCTTGGTCAACTCTGTGAACTTGTCAGAAGCCAGGGGTGAGCCCCTACCTGCTTGCTCAGAAAAGGCCCCTCTTGAGAGCTTTCCTGTTATTTGGCCATTCCCACATCAGTAGGTATCAAGAAAGATTGACTCTGTCCTTGGAAAATCAAAACAAGTGAGACCACTGAGACTGGGACTTGGACTGGCTCTGGGTGCCTGGCTTATTGGATCTAAGTTCAGAGAGTTTGATCACCACGGAAGTGAGGTAAGTCACTTCCTTCAGGAATTGAATGAGTTCACTGCCTTGGCAACCACTTTGTCCTAAGAGTTGACTCCAAGGGTCCCATGAGATGGAGGCTGCCCCTGCTTCCTGTGACACTTTCACAAGTTAGAATGGGATATCAACCATAGGCACACAGGAACAGCTCTCCACAAAGGCCTGGTTTGGTCCATATTCTCTACATTAATAAGAGAGAGGCTGATTCATACATATCCCTACATCCTGACCAGGTTGTTTTCCATGGAAGATGACTTTTGCTCTCTCAGGTCTTTCATAGCTGCCTACAACTTATCCAGGTGTCATTTATGTAGGACATTTGAGGTTCTCAACAGGTGGAAGATCGCCTACATTCCTGTATTGAAATACCAACTCCTTCCCTGCTCTTCTGTAAAGTTAGATTGAGGGAAGAGTGTATGATTAGGGTGAATAACAGGTTCGATTTGGGTGAGGAATCATTCTGAGGGTTGAATAACAGTATTGGGAACCTGCGATATTTACAAGAATATATAGGTGAAATATAAGTATGAAAACAGAAATCTAGTTAAGATTTGAAGCCGAGAAGGGCATGGGAACTTGATTGGGATACTTAGCGTTGAATTACGTTCTGAACAGATGTCTCAGATAAATCGATATACAATGGCATAGGACCATGTACCTTGAATGATTGAATGTAGAAGAGAACATCAAGTCAAAAAGGAATACTCGGTAGGAACAGGAGATAGTAGTTTTAGGAAGAAGAGTGAGTATAGGATCTGGACCAAAAGTTCTTTAGCAATATGGTTTCAGTTGAGAGTGAATGTAAATGTTAGCACATGTGAAGAGTCAGTCACGATGATGAACTGGGGAAAATATGGAGGAAAGCAGATATTAATAGAGACTTTAGAAAATCAGGCAAAGTATAAACTGAGTCATAGGACTAGACATTTTCAACAGGGTTGAGTTTGGATATATAATGTTAGAAAGAAACAAATATGTAGTCACCAATAGGATTGGCATTTGAGAGCATTAGGCAACCTGGACATGGGTGCATTTAGTAATCCATGCTCATTTTCCATTTAGGCTTTGGTACAATCATAGGAGTGACCTTTGTTTTATGTGTCCAGAATATTACTGTGATAAAATGTATATGTAGATCAGGTGACATGGGTATTTCTTCCACCATTTTTGGGAGCACTATTTTGAAGAAATATAAATTAGTATTGGGGGTACAAAGGGTATACCCTGTGTCATAGAATAAATTGATAATGCATCAATTGACCATCATGTGAATAAATAATATAACTGGTTCCACTTTAAATAATGGATTGAATTGATATCTGAAAATATATAAGAAATCTAATATTGATATACAGTCATTCATTCCAACGAGTTATACATCTAATGGTAATATTAGGGTTATGGGTTATCATGAAAGGTGTGTGGGTTTTGCTTCAAAAATGATTACGGAAATCGAAAATAATGTGTTTGGAAAGAAGTCTCATGAAAATATCAGTCAAGAAACATGGAGAAATACATGTGTTCTGAAGCAGGAAGTGACTGAAAGTGAAACAAATGCCTATCAATTTGCTAACTTGTGGATGAAATATGTATCCTATGATGTGCATAAACTGAAGAAATAGCAATGTACCAGTGTTAAATAAAAATGAACTTCAAAATACACATCATGTCCCATAGTAATCTACTTGAATTGATGTTAAACAGGGTCAGTTACTGTAGAAATGTTAGGATATGTATGCACCATTCAATGAAGTTAGTTTTCAGTACTAGGAAACAAGTATGTATTTTAGGTGGATGAGTAATTCTGAGAATAATCTTGTGAAAAGTTGATTATAAATCCACATACATGAATATAAATGAATTTAGGGAGTCTACAATAAGACACATGTTTCATATTTTGAAAAATCTAGACAGAGTGCATATATATATATATATATATATATATATATATATATATATATATATATATACATATATATATATATATACACACACACAGAGAGAGAGACATTAAAAATTGCAATATATATGCCAATCGAAATTTATCATGAAATATATATCATCATCAGATCCAAAAATATTAATTTCACTGAACATGGATTTTTGTATAAGGTTGTTCAAATAGGAAGCTCACCCATGGGTTGTATTTTCAGTTCCAACAGCGTTTACGAGGAGTGGTCAATTCTCACAATTTCTATCTGCCAATCAGCCACCTCATGAGACTGTATGTGTGATAACCAGGTAGGATTCTATATGTGCATATAAAAACACATGTTCTGAATAAGCTAGAGAGAATGGGAGACAGTAATTTACATATTTGTTAACTTTAAAAACACATGGAAAACTATTTCAATTAAAAATTGACTAGATTTATTACTCCTAACCTATATAATGCAAAAGGCAAGTCCAACTATACACCATGCCTCCTATGAAATGCTTGTATTTCTATTTTGTTTGAGTTATTTTTCTCCATCATATTAGGATTAGTAGTCAGAGTCTATTAGGATATGGGTTAATGTCAGGGATTCAGTATTTCAAATAAATGCTGCACACAAATTTTTGCACTCTCATACAGAAAAATGCCTTGACATTACCCTCGCCTGAAGTAAGACACAATTAGAGGAGAAGAGTTAAAAATTCTGTGAATACATATCTGGAATGGAATACGCTCAGGAGTTCACAACCTTGGAGGTGGTAGAGGAGTTTCCAAAAGTAAGGGACAGGGTAAACACTCAACAAACATGGAGCTCTGCTGGCCTAAAGACTTCTTGAGAAACTGCCTCTGAGGTTGCGCACTTGAAATATTAGTATTTGTCAGGAGCTTCCTTTGTAGTGAGACCATCAAAGCTGGGTGTGCATGTATGTGACCTGGAGGACATAGTTTCTTATTTTCCACTGAACATGAGGCAGCAGTGCTGATTTCTCTCTATGTAGGTTAACAGTGTCCACTGGGGGCTAAGTTTCTCTCTGTTTGGACTGTGAAGCCATTTGGTCATCCTCCACTTTTCGTGGTATTTCTTACTGCTGCACTGGGAGTTTGTTATTTGCTTCACGAAATACAAGTAGTTCACCTGGTACAGTGCTGGAGGGAGTTCTGTCACCTGTGGTGGGTAAGGGTCTGCAAGAGAATGCACCAACCATGCTTCTATCCCACATAGCTTTTCCCTTGACCATAGCATCCTGATTCTGAACATTGCCCTGAAACCTCTCCAAATAACAAGATGCCTTTACATATAAGGGTCTGCTGGCTGCACCATGTCAGTCACAAGCCATTTGGAAGACAATGGAAGATCCCCATGGCCCCACCACAGATGTTTTATCACACACCTGCCCTCCACTGCTCTAGGCCCACTACTCAGAAGGCTCGAACTTACTGGCATCTCTGTTCTACACCATTTGCATGAAACCCAGTGAATCAAGGCACTGTCTGTTATACTCATGATCAGAAACCGGACATCCAAACTTTCCCCAGTGGTACCTGGTCCTGGGAATTTCAAAAATTTCATGGTATTTATCTAGCCATTTTTCAAGGATGAAGTTGGAGGCACTGTGGGTTTCAATTCATTCAGGAACCTTTAAATTTTGAGAAAGCTGATTTCAATGAAATCTCTATAGAACTCTCACAGACAAGGCTTCTCAAAGAGTGGCCAAAAGGTCACATGAAACCAGGCCCACTGAGGTCTACAGTGTGAGGTTCATGTGTGTTTTGACTCTCAACTATGGCTGCCAAGTCATTCAGAATAAAATCATGTGATATCCTGGCTGAAATTTCCAATGCTCTGTGGAAAGCCACCCTGGGCCTAGATCTCAGTTTCCAAGGGCAACTCTCATGTGTGGTCTCTTATAATCCCAACACAATTCATGACACCTCTTCTCTGAGTTCAGTTCCAGAACTCAGTGTCTAAGGGGAATCACACCAGAGTTCACACCCAGGTGGACCCAGTCTGTTAGGGTAAAAGAAATTGAAGTTAAAGTGTAAAATAGCGGGTGTTGTAAAGTTTCTAAGCTGCAAAGCCTGAGTTAAAATGTAAAGGACCAGGTATTGTTAAGTTCCCATGCTAAACCTAAAACCTGAAATTCCTGTAGCTGTTAGGACAATTCCTTTCACTGCCCATTAAATATTCCCCCTGACCATCCAGTTGTTTAATAATCTAGGACCCTGTGCAGCTTGGCACCTAAGCATATCAGGGCCCAAACCAATCAGTTTGAATGTACCCCCCTCCTTAGGATCGACCTATCACCCCCGCCCGACCTGATTCCACCAATGAATGTGCTAATCAAGTTTGAGAGTTGTTGTTCGATTTTCCGGCTGATCAAGATAATTTCCTCTGATATATATAAAGCCTCTGCCTACCCAAAAAGTGTACTGAAGCACTGCTTAACCTCTTCTCGGGGATCTGGGCCGCTGTTGCTTGTTGAGTGAGCACAGAGCCCCAGCGAACTGAATTGGATCCTCAATAAATCCCCATTGCTGTTGCATGAGCCAGTCTCTTGGTAGTCTCTTCCTCCGACGTCTGCTGGAATCTTACAAGTCATCTCTTCCAACTGTCACACAAATGACCACAAATAAAACCAAAACACTCCCACATGGTCCTCATATTCTTCCATATAGAAACTCATCATATCCTCTGGCTAAAGGTTTCCATGAGGGGCGCAGCCCAAGACAGTGTCCAAAATAAGCTCCCTTGCCTCTGGTTTGCCTAAAGTCAGGGTGGCCTGGACAACCTTCCTGTGAACCAGGAGTGGTCAAGTAGGCCTGCCATTAATACTACTTCAGTTCACCAATTTGAGGCCTACTTACTGTGGGGTTTAGATTCTTTATGTGAATTGGAGTAATCAGAAAACCCAAGCACCTATGGGCTAGCCTCTGAGGGCTTTCAAGAACTCAATTGACCCAAAGGATCCCTATTCTCACTTGATGGAGGTCAGGAACCTTACAAAGGAAGGTGAGAGACTTTATCCATAATGACTGCTCTTTTGGCCAGTTTGGTTTGAATGCACACATGGGATCATTCTTTAGATCCATCAGGTGCTGATAATCTAAGCCACAGACTCACAAAGGGCCAAAAGGCTGAATCAGACACATCTCCTTCCAAAGAAATTAAGAAAAGAGCCACAGGGGATGTCCATTCATTTCCATTTGAAAACTGTTTTCTTCAGGTTTCAAAAAGAGATGGCCTGAGGCAAAGACCTTGCTGACATTCAGGTCAACAGAACAATAGGTAAGCAAAAGGCCCAAAGCAGGGTTTCTCCAATGAGACTTAAATGGTCACTCTGATATCTGAGTATTCTGAGATGCTCCTAATTCCCTTCAGCTATCCAGTACATGGCCATGTCACAGAGCTTGGAGGTGGTACATATGTTGGAGAGAAAACCATGAGCCTATTCTGGATATTGGCCAGAATTCAGGAAGAAAACAGGAACTTAGCAAGATAGCAGGTGTTGCCCATGGATAAGGAAAGCCTCAGACCATTAATAAATTTGGCAGGATACATGCTGGGATGCGTTCTACTAGACAACACAAATCCATTGATCCATTCTCTTTTCAACTGTCTACAACCACGGACACAGTGGGATTCAGAGACATAGAAACACTCACCTTGTCAAATGACTTACTAGAAACAGTTCACTCAAAACCAAACAAACCGCCGCTACTACCTATTCTCAGAACATGAGACAAAACCACAAACACACACACACATACAAAGGCACCTCCTTCCCCCAAGTAGGACTGTGACTATCAGAGTGTCCTATGACTGGTGGGTCATACTATGTTCCACTGAAATGGCCTGTCCTTTCTCAGATCTGGTCTCCTTGTCCAACTCTGTGAAGTTGTCAGGAGCCAGTGGTGAGCCACTACCTGCTTTCTCAGAAAAGGCCCCTCTTCAGAGCTTTCCTGGCATTTGGCCATCCACACATCAGTAGTTACCAAGAAACTCTGACTCTCTCCTTGGTAAATCAAAAAAAATTGAGACCCCTGGGACTGGGACTGTGACTGGCTCTGTGTGCCTGGCTTCCTGGATACCAAGTTCAGACAGTTCCATCACCAAAGAAGTGTGATGAGGTCACTTCCTTCAGGAACTGAATGAGGTCACTATCTTGGCAACCTCTTTGCCTTCACAGTTGCTTCCAAAGGTCCCATGATATGGAGGCTGCCCCTACTTCCTGTGATACTTTCACAGGTTAGAATGGTATATCAACCATAGGCACCTAGGGACAGCTCTCCACATAGGCCTGTTTTTTTCCATCTTATCTATATGAAAAAAAGAGAGGCTGATTCAGACACAACCCTTTATCCTGACCAGGTTATTCACCATGGAAGATGTCTTTTGCTCTCTCAGGTCCTTCATAGCTGCCTACATCTTCTCCATGGATCATTTCTGCATGGGCCTTTTAGGTTCTCAGCAGGTGGAGAATCCCCTACATGCCTGTATTTTGAGACCAACTCTGTCCCTGCTCTTCTGAAAAGTTAGATTGAGGGATCAGTGTATGGTTAAGGTTAATAACATGTTTGATTTGGGTTAGGAATCATTCCACTAAATTAATAATGGTATTGGGAACCTGTGACATTTTTAAGAATATATAGGTGAAATATAAGTATGAAAACAGAAATCTAGGTAAGATTTGAAGCCCAGAAGGGCATTGGGCCTTTGATTGGGATACTTAGCATTGAATTATGTTATGCACAGATGTCTCAGATAAATCGATATACAATGAAATAGGACCTTGTACCTTGGATGATTGAATGTAGAAGAGAACATCCAATCAAACAGGGATAGTCTGTAGGGTCAGGAAGATAGTCGGTAGGTGTTGAAATGAGGGCGAGTATAGACTTTGGACCAAAAGTTCTTTAACAATAGGGTTTCGGTTAGAGAGTGAATGTCAATATCAGCACATGTGTAGGGTCACTCACAATGATGAACTGGGGAAAATATGTAGCAAAGCAGATATCAATAGAGACATTAGGAAATCAGGTATAGTACAAAGTGAGTGATAATATTAGACATTTTCAACAGGGTTGAACTTGACTGTATAATCTTAGGGAAAAATAAATATGGAGTCACATATAGATTGACATTTGAGAGCATTAGGCAATTTAGACATAGATGTTTTAGTAATCCATGGTCAATTTCCATTTAGGCTTTGGTACAATCATAAAGGTGAACTTTGCATTTTGTGTCCAGATTATTACAGTGATAAAATGTATATGTAGATCAGGTGGAGTATTTCTTCCACTGTTTCTGGGAGCAATATTTTGAAGATGCATAAATTAGTATTGGGGGTACAAATGGGTGTACCATGTGTTTATGAATATTGAAATAATGCATGAAGAGACCATACTGAGAATTAAAAATATAACTGGTTCCAACTTTAAATAATGGAATGAATTGATATCTGAAAATATACATGAAATCTTATATTGATACACATACATTCATTACAACCATTTATACATCTAATGGAAATATTAGGGTTATGGATAATCATGAAAATTGTGTATATTTTGCTTCAAAAATCATTATGAAAATCAAAAATAATGTGTTTGGAACGAAGTTTCATGATAAGACCAGTCAAGTAACCTGCAGGAATACGTGTGTTCTGAAGCAGGAAGTGATTGAAAGTGAAACAAATACCTGTAAATTTGATAACTTTTGGATTAAATATATATCCTATGATGTGCAAAAAAAGAAGAAATAGTAATTTACCAGTGTTGAATAGAAATAAACGTCAAAATACATAACATGTCCCATAGGAATCAACTTGCTTTGATATTAAACTGGGTCAGTTACTATAAAAATTTTAGGATTTGTGTGCACCGTTCACTGAAGTTAGCTTTCAGTACTAGGTAACAAATATGAATTTCAGGTGGATGAATATTTCTGGAATAATCTTCTGAAAAGTTGATTATAAATCCAAGTACATGAACATGAATAAATTTATGGAGTGTATAAAAGACACATATATTTCATGTTTTGAAGAACCTGGAGAATATATATATATATATACAAAAAACACACACAGAGACATTAAAAAATGGCAATATATATGCCAATAGAAATTCATCATGAAATATATATCATCCATTGAAGCAAAAATATTTATTTTACTAAACATGGATTTAAGTAAAATGTTGTTCAACTAGGAAGCTCACCCATAGGTTGAATTTTCAGTTCCAACAGTGTTTAGGAGGAGTGATCTCTTCTCACAATTTGTATCTGCCATGTCATCCACCTCACAAAAATATAAGTGTGATACCAGGTAGGATTCAATATGTGCATTAAAAATACATGTTCTGAATAGGCTTCAGAGAAAGGGAAACAAGAATTCACATATTTGTTAACTTTAAAAACACATGGAGAACTTTTTCATTTAAAAATTGACTAGATTTGTAACACCTACCCTTTATCATGCAAAAGGCAAGTCCAACTATACAACAGGCCTCCTCTGAACTGGTTGTATTTCTATTTTGTTTGGGTTCTTTTTCTCCATCATATTAGGATTAGTAGTGAGAGTCTAGTAGGGTATGGGTAAGTGTCAGGGATTCAGAATTTCGAATGGAAAATAGGAAAATTAATCTCATGTGTATTCAAATATGTGCTACACAAAAATCTCCCCACTCTGATCCAGAACAATGCCTTGACATTTCCTTCACCACAAGTAAGACACAATTAGAGGAGAAGAGTTAGAAAATTTGTGAATACATATCCGGAATGGAAAATGCTCAGGAGTTCACAACCTTGGAGTTGGGAGAGGAGTATCCAAAAGTAAGGGATAGGGTAAACACTCCACAAACATGAAGTTCTTTTGGCCTAAAGACTTCTTGACAAACTGCCTCTGAGTTTGGGCACTTAAAGTATATGTTGTTGTCAGGAGATTTAGCTTCCTTTGTAGTGAGACCATCAAATCTGGAATGGCATCTATGTGACCTGGAGGACATGGTTTCTTGTTTTCCAATGAACATTAGGCAGCAGTGATGAATTCTATCTTTGTCGGCAAACTTTGGCCACCTGGGTCTAAGTGTCTGCCCGCGTGGACTGTGAAGTCATTTGGTCATCCTCCACTTTTCGTGGTGTTTCTGGCTGCTGCACTCGTAGTTTGGTGTTGCTTCAAAAAATACAAGGAGTTCATCAGGGACACAGTGCTGGAGGGAGTTCTGTCAGGTGTGGTGGGTAAGGGTTTACAGGAGAATGCACCAACCAGGCTTCTATCCCACATAGCTTGCCCCCTTGACAAGAGCAACCTGATTCTGAACATTGCCCTGAAACCCCTCTATATAATAAGATGCCTTTACATATAAGGGTCTGCTGGCAGCAGCATGTCAGTCACAAGCCATTTGGAAGTCAAAGACATATTCACATGGCCCCACCAGAGATGTTTATCACACACCTTCACACCACAGCTCTAGGCCCACTACTCAGCAGGCTCCAACTTACAGGCATCTCTGTTCTACTCCATTTTCATGAAACCCAGTCAATCAAGGCATTGTCTGGTACACTCATGATCAGGAACCAGATATCCAAAGGTTCTCCAGTGCCACCTGGTCATGGGAATTTCAAAACTTGCATGGTATTTATCTAGCCATTTTTCAAAAATGAATTTGAGACACTCTGGGTTCCAATTAATTCAGGAACCATTAAATGGTGAGGAAGCTCATTTCAATGAAAGCTCTAGAGAACTCTCATAGGCAAGGCTACAGAAACAGAGGCCAAATGGTAACATAAGCAAGGCCCATTGAGGTCTACAATGTTAGGTCCATGTGTGTTTTGACTCTCAACGATGGCTGCCAAGTCTTTCAGAATAAAATCATGTGATATCCTTGCAAAGATTCCCAGTTTTCTGTGCAAAGCCACCCTGGGCCTAGATCACAGATACCAAGAGCGAATCTCATGCGTGGCCTCCTAAAATCTCAAAACAATTCATGGCAATACTTCACTGAGGTCAGTTCCAGAAAGCAGTCTCTAAGTGGAATCACACAAGAGTTCAAGCCCAGGTGAACACAGTTATCTCTTCCAACTGACACACAAATGACCACAATTAAAACCAAAACACTTCGACATGGCCCTCATTTTCTTCCATATAGACACTCATCATAACCTCTGGCTGGAGGTTTTCATGAGGAGCGCAGTCCAAGACAGTGTCCAAAATAAGCTCCCTTGCCACTCATTTGCTAAAGTCAGGGTGGCCTGGACATACTTTCTTTGAACCAGGCGTGATGAAATAGGCATGCTGTGAAGACTACACCGCTTCTCTACTTTGAGGCCAACTGACTCAGAGGTTAAGATTCTTTATGTGAATTGGAGTCATGAGAAAACCCAAGCACCTCTGCAGGGCTTTGGAGAACTCCTCTGACCCAAAGGATCCCTATTGATGGAAGTCAGGAACCTCACAGAGGAAGGCGAGACGTCATCCACACTGCTCTTTTGGCCATTTTGGTTTTGGATGCACACATGGGATGCACACATGGGATCTTTCTTTAGATCCATCAGGTGCTGAGAATCTAAGCCACAGGCTCACACAGGGCCAAGAGGCTAAATCACACACATCCCTTTCCAAAGCAATAAAGCAAAGGGCCACAGGTGATGCCCATTCATTTCCATTTGAAAACTGTTTTCCTCAGGCTTCACAAAGGGGTGGCCTGAGGCAAAGAACTTCTTGAAATTAAGGGCAACAGAACATTATGTAAGCAAAAGGCCCAAAGCAGGGTTTCTCCACTGATACTTTACTGGTCACACTGATATCTGAGTTTTCTGAGATGCTCGCCATTCCCTGCAGATATCCAGTACATGGCCATGTCACAGAGCTTGGAGGTGGTACATATCTTGGACAAAAAAAACATGAGCCAATTCTGGAGATTGGAAAGAATTCAGGAAGAAAATTGGTAATTAGGAAGATAGTACGTGTTGCCCATTCTTAAGGAAAGCCGCAACCCATTCATAAATTGGGCAGGTTGAATGCTGGGAAGTTTTCTACTAGACAGGACAAATACATTGATGCATTCTCGTTTCTAATGTATACAACCACGGACACAGTGGAATACACAGACATAGAAACACTCGCCTTGTCAAACGACTTACTAGAAACAGTACACTCAAAAAAAAAAAAAAAACTAACCGCCTTTCCTACCTATTCTCAGAAGATGAGACAAAATCATAAACCCACAACCACACCCACAAAGTCACCTCCTTCCCCCAAGTAGGTCTGTGACTCTACGGAGTGTCCTCTGACTGGTGGGCCATACAATGTTCCCCCGAAATGTCCTGTCCTGTCTCAGATCTGGTCTACTTGGCCAACTCTTTTAAGTTGTCAGAAGGGAATTTTGAGCCACTACCTGCTTTCTCAGGAAAGGGCCCTCTTCAGAGCTCTCCTTGCTTTTGGCATCATAATATCAGTAGGAACAAAGAAAGACTGACTCTGTCTTTGGTAAATCCAAGCAAGTGAGCCCACTGGGACTGGGACTGGGACTGGCTCTGTGTGCCTGGCTTCCAGGATCCCAAGTTCAGAGAGATCCATCACCAAGGAAGTGAGGTGAGGTCACTTCCTTCAGGAACTGAATGAATTCACTGTCTTGTAAACCATTTTGTCCTAATAGTTGCTTCCAAGGGTCCCATTAGATGGAGGGTTCCCCTACTTCCTCTGAAATGTTCACAAGTTAGAAAGGTATGTCAACCTTAGGAACCCGGGAATAGCTATCCACACAGGCCTGGTTTGGTCCTTCTCCTCTACATTAAGAAGAGAGAGGCTGATTCAGACACATCCCTTCATCCTGACCAGGGTGTTTGACATGGAAGATGACTTTTGCTCTCTCAGGTCCTTCATAGATGACTATATCTTCTCCAGGGTTCATTTCTACATGGATCTTTGAAGTTCTCAGCAGGTGGAAGATCCCCTACATTCCTGTATTGTAAGACCAACTCTGTCCCTGCTTTTCATTAAATTTAGATTGAGGGAAGAGTGTATTCTTAGGGTTAATAAAATGTTTGAATTGGGTTAGTAATCATTCTGCGGGATGAATAATGGTATTGGGAACCTGCGATATTTATAAAAATATAGAGGTTAAATATATGAATAAAAACAGAAATCTAGGTAATTTTGAAGCCTAGAGGGCATTGGGCCCTTGATTGGGATACTTAACTTTGATTTACATTGTGCACAGATGTCTCAGAAAAATAGATATATAATGGCATAGAACCTTGTACCTTGGATGATTGAATGTCGAAGAGAACATCCAGTCAAAAACGGATAGTCGGTAGGATTAGGTAGATAGTAGGTTTAGGAAGAAGTGTCAATATAGGATTTGGAATATATGTTCTATCGCAATAGTGTTTTGGTTAGAGAGTGAAAGTAAACATAACTTCATGTGAAGGGTCAGTCACAATGATGAACTGGGGAAAATATGTAGGAAACCACATATCAATAGAGACATAATGAAATCAGGCAAAGTATAAAGTGAGTGATATGATTAGGCATTTTCAACAGGGTAGAGTTTGAATATATAATCTTTGGAAGAAACAAATATGTAGTCACCAACAGGATTGATAATTGAGAGGATTAGGCAACATGGACAGGAATGTTTTTAGTAATCCATGTTCACTTTCCATTCAGACTCCGGTACAATCATAAGTGTGACATTTACTTTTTGTGTCCCGAATATTACTGTGATAAAATGTGTATGTAGATCTGGTGACATGAGTATTTCTTACACCATTTCTGGCAGTAATATTTAGAAGACATATACATAAGTATTGGTTGTACAAAGAGGTGTGCCCTGTGTCTATGAATATAGAGATAATGCATGAATTGACCACACTGTGAATAAATAATATAGCTGATTCCACTTTAAATAATGGATGGAATTGATATCTGAAAATATTTAAGATATCTTATATTGATATAAAATCATTCATTCCAACCAGTTGTACATCTATTGTTAATATTAGTGTTATTGTTTATCATGAACGGTGTCTGAGTTTCGCTTCAAAAATGATTATGAAAATTGAAAATAATGTGTTTTGTAAAGAAGTCTCATGAAAAGACCAGTCAAGAAACATGGATGAATACATGTGTTCTGAAGAAGGAATTGATTGAAAGTGAAACAAATGCCTATAAATTTGCGAAACTGTGGATGAAAAATATATCCTATGATGTGCATAAAGTGAAGAAATCATAATGTACCAGTGTTGAATATAAATGAACGTCAAAACACACAGCATGTCCCATTGGAATCTACTCGCATTGATGTTAAACTGGGTCAGTTACTGTAGAAATATTAGGATTTGTATGCAACATTCACTGAAGTTAGTTTTCACTAGTAGGAAAAAATATGTATTTCAGGTGGATGAATATTTCTGAGAATAATCATGTGAAAATTTGATTATAAATCCACATACATGAATATGAATGAATTTAGGAAGTGTGTAATAAGTCACATATATTTCATATTTTGAAAAATCTGGAGACTGTATATATATATATATATATATATATATATATATATATATATATACACACACAGACATTAAAAAGTAGCAATATATATGCCAATCGAAATTCACCATGAAATATAAATCATCCACAGATGCAAAAATATTCATTTTACTGAACATGGATTTATGTATAATGTTGTTCATCTAGGAAGCTCACCCATAGGTTTAATTTTCTGTTCCAACGGTGTTTAGGAGCTGTGATGTCTTCTCGCAATTTGTATCTGCCAAGTAAGCCACCTCACAAGATTGTACGAGTGGTACCAGGTAGGATTCTGTATGTGCATATCAAAATACATGTGCTGAATATGCTAAGGAGAAAGGGAGACACGAATTCATACATTTGTTTACTTTAAAAACACATGGAGAACTCTTTCAATAAAAAAATTAACTAGTTTATACCTTTTACCCAATATAATGCAAAAGACAATTCCAACTACACACCATGCCTTCTCTGAACTGCTTGTATTTCTATTCCGTTTGGGTTATTTTACTCCACCATATTAGGATTAGTAGTCAGAGTGTAATAGGGTATATGTTAGTGTCAGGGATTTAGAATTCTGAATGGAAAATTGGAAAATGAATCCAATGTGTATGCAAATATGTGCTACACAAAATTTTTCCCACTCTCATCCAGAACAATGCCTTGACAATACTTTCACCCCAAGTAAGACACAATTAGGGAAAAAGAGTTAGGAATTCTGAGAATACAAATCTGGAATGGAATATGATCAGGAGTTCACAAACTTGGAGGTGGTAGAGGAGTTTCCAAAAGTAAGGGACAGGGTCAAAACTCTCCATATAACAAGATGCCTTTACAAATAAGGGTCTGCTGGCTGCATCCTGTCAGTCACAAGGCATTTGGAAGCCAATGGCAGATCGAAATGGCCCCAGCGCATATTTTGTGTCACACACCTGCCCAACATTGCTCTAGTCCCACTGCTCAGCAGGCTCCAACTTACTGGCATATCTGATCTACACCATTTTCATGAAACCCAGTCAATCAAGGCACCGTCTGGTATACTCATGATCAGCAACAGGACATCCAAAGTTTCTCCAGTGCCACCTGGTCATGGGAATTTCAAAAATTTCATGGTATTTATCTAGCCATTTTTCAAGGATGAAGTTGGAGGCACTATGGGTTTCAATTAATTCAGGAACCATTAAATGGTGAGGAAGCTCATTTCAATGAATGCTCTGAAGAACTCTCACAGGTAAGTCTTCCCAAAGAGTGGCCAAAAGGTCACATGAAGCCAGACCCATTGAGGTCTACAATGTGAGTTCCATGTGTGTTTTGACTCTCAACTATGGCTGCCAAGTCTTTAAAAATAAAATCATGTTATATCCTGGCTGAGATTCCCAGTGCTCTGTGGAAATCCACACTGGCCTTAGATCTCAGTTTCCAAGGGTCACTCTCATGCGTGGCCTAATAAAATCCCAACAAAATTCATGGCAATACTGCTCTGAGGTCAGTTCCAGAACTCAGTCTCTAATGGGAGTCACACCAGAGTTCAAGCCCAGGTGGACCCAGTCATCTCTTCCAACCACGATACAAATGTCCACAATTAAAACCAAAACACTCCCACATGGCCCTCATCTTCTTCCATATAGACACTAATCATTACCTCTGGTAGCAGGTTTCCATGAGGGGCGCAGCCCACAACAGTGTCCAAAATAAGCTCCCTTCTTCCCTCATTTTCCTAAAGTCTGTGTGGCCTAGACACCCTTCCTGTTAACCAAGAGTGATCAAATAGGCATGCCGTTAATGCTGCTTTGCTTCTCCAATTTGAGGCCTAATTACTGTGCGGTTTAGATTCTTTATGTGAATTGGAATCATGAGAAAACCCATGCACCTATAGGCTAGCCTCTACAGGGCTTTAAATATCTCATTTGACCCAAAGTATCACTATTCTCACTTAATGGAGGTCAGGAACTTTACATAGGAAGGCGAGAGACTTCATCTACAATATCTGCTCTTTTAGCCATTTTTGTATTGGATGCACACATGAGATATTTCTTTGGATCCATCTAGTGCTGAGAATCTAAGCCACAGCCTCACACAGTGCCAAGAGGCTGATTCAGACACATCCCTTTCCAAAGCAATTAAGCACAGAGCCACAGGTGATGCCCATTCATTTCAATTTGAGAACTCTTTTCTTCAGGCTTCACAAAGGGGAGGCCTGAGGCAGAGACCTTCCTGACATTCAGGGCAATAAAACAATAGGTAAGCAAAAGGCACAAAGCAGGCTTTCTCCACTGAGACTTTACTGGTCATACTGATATCTGAGTTTTCTAAGAAGCTCGTCATTCCCTTCAGGTATCCAGTACATGTCCATGTCACAGAGCTTGGAGGTGGTACATATCTTGGACACCAAAGCATGAGCCTATTCTTTAGAGAGGCCAGAATTCAGGAAGAAAACAGGAACTTTGGAGGATAGCAGATGTTGCCCATCCATAAGTCAAGCAGCAGTAAATTCATAAATTGGGCAGTATGAAGGCTGGCAAGCTTTCTACTAGACAGGACACATCCATTGATGCATTCTCTCTTCTTATGTCTACAACCACGAACACCGTTTTATATACAGACATAAAAACACTCGCCTTGTCAAAGTACTTACCAGAAAGAATTCACTCAATCCAAACAAACCGCCTTTGATACCTATTCTCAGAACAAGTGAAAACCACAAACCTACACCTACACCCATAAAGGCACCTCCTTTCCCTAAGTAATTCTGAGACTATTTGGAGTGTCCTCTGACTAGTGGGCCACAGTATGTTCCCTTTAAATGGCATGTTCTCTCTCAGATCTGTACTCCTTAGCCAACTCTGTAAAGTTGTCAGGAGCCAGCATTGAGCAACTACCTTTTTCTCAGGAAAGGCCCCTCTTCAGAGCTCTCTTGGCATTTTGCCATCCTCACATCAGTAGGTACCAAGAAAGACTGACTCTGTCTTTGGTAAATCCAAACAAGTGAGACCACTGGGACTAGTACTGGGACTGGCTCTGTGTGCCTGGCTTCCTGGATCCCAAGTTCAGATAGTTCCATCAACAAGGAAGTGAGGTGAGGTCAATTTCTTCAGGAACTGAATGAGGTCACTGCCTTGGCAACCACTTTGTCCTAACATTTGCTTCCAAGGGTCCCATGAGATGCAGGCTGCCCCTACTACCTGTGACAGTTTCACAAGTTAGAATGGTATATCAACCATAGGCACCCGGGAACAACTCTCCAAACAGGCCTGGTTTGGTCCATCTTCTCTACATTAAAATTTGAGAGCCTGATTCAGACACAACCCTTCATACTGACCAGGTTGTTTTCCATGGAAGATGACTTTTGCTCTCTCAGGTCCTTCATAGCTGCCTACATCTTCTCCAGTGATCATATCTGCATGGATCTTTGAGGTTCTCAGCAGATGAACAATCCCCTACATTCCTGTATTGTAATACCAACTCTGTGCCTGCTCTTCTGTAAAGTTAGATTGAGGGAAGAGTGTATGGTTATGTTTAATAACATGTTTGATATGGGTTAGGAATTATTCTGCTGGATGAATAATGGTATTGGGAACCTGAGATATTTATAAGAATATAGAGTTGGAATATTGTAATGGTCGGGCAGGCATAGGAGGAAGAGACCACCAAGAGACTGTCTCATGCAACAACAAAGGGTTTATTGAGGGTCCAGCATGCTGGGGCTCAGAGCTCACTTGAATAGAGCAGAGAGTCCTGAGAACAGCTTAAACAGAGCTTATATACTTTCCTTGGAGAGGGCAGGGAGGGAAATTTATTGATGCGTCAGGGAGAGTGGGCAGTTTGCTTTCAACGGGATGATGGAGTACATTCTGCAGTTTGGCAGTTGGGGACAGCACATTCTGGGAACAAGATTAGCAAACAGTTCTCAAGATTTCAACAGTGTTTTATTAAGCATACAGAAAAATAGGAAGTGACAAGTACCTATTTTATTAACTTTTTATTCCCCAATTCTTCTTCTGGTTACTTTTAATCATGAAAGTGATCATTGAAGGGTGTCACATTTTATGTCTCCTAGTGGGGTATATTGTTGTCTGATTACCATAAGTTTAAATTGTCCAATTTGAGCTTCGAGAAAGGAAACTACATGGTTGAGCCAACAGGGTCCTACAGTTAGCAATAATATGAGGATTATTAATGGACAGGCCTGGGCTGATGAAAGCATAGTTAACCAGAGGGACTGTGTGAACCAAGACTCAAACCACCCTTTTTGGGCCTCTCTCTCTCGTTGACACTCTTAAAGGCATTTTCTTAATATACTCATAGGTTCTTATACAACTCCAGTATGGTCGGCATAAAAACAACCTTCTTCCCTCAATGCAGCACAAAGTCCCCCTTCTCTCATGAAGAGAAGGTTTAACCCTCGCCTGTTCTGTAAAACAACTTCAGAGAGAGAAGTTAAACATTCCTGTAAAGCTGTGATGGAGGTTTTATTATCTTTAATTTTTGGTCTATTGCTGCTTCTAATTGGGTCATTTGTTGTGTCCCATGGACTAGGGTTCCTGTGGTCACTCCTGCAGCAACTCCTATTCCTAATAGGATGGCTAAAGTGAGAGATACAGGTTCCCGGTGGAAACAGGTTGTATGCCCTCCGATTTGATCTTTAAATGAACATGCATCATCCTAGAACACTCTGGGAAACATCTGCACCATTACATAATTAATCACATCTGTTTACCATTTTATGAAAACATAAACAATGTTTAAGTATATAGAATTATACTGTTGTAGGTACGGAAAAGGAAAGGAATCTAAGATAGCACCGAAGACAGGGAAACAGCCCTATTTGGTTGCAAACGGATTTAGAGGGTATTGCTTCTGTTGTAATCAATTAATCTTCTGAACCCCAAGTTTAGGTAGTTTCAGAATTTGTACCCAACATGTAAGGGAAGGGGCTCAGAAGTTCACAGTCTGCAGAAGTTCACAAAAAGCAGTTTTTGTTTCTGTTATTTTTTTCTCTGTTCTCGGCAAGTTAACTTTTCAAGGACACTTGGGACAGGGAGAGCTTTTTTTTTTCTCTTTTTTTTCTCCCTGCCAGCTGTTACCATGGAGCCTAGTTGGTAACTTCTTTACTTAGAATTGTAGCCATCTCTGTGAATCCCCAGCTCAAGGCCAGAGGCCTTGTTCACTTATTTTGTGAAAAACTCGTAAGGGGGTGTCTAGCTTAGGAGTGCTGATTTTTCCAGCCACTGGCCAAGTAGAACAGGGCGACATGAAAACACGGAGTTTATCTACATTGAATTCTTTTATAGGGACTCTTTTGCTGAAAGTCCTAAAGTCAGCAATGGTGAAGACTTCTGGAGAAGGTCATATAAGACTTTTCTGTGGGCCTGGTAAAGAGGGGCAAGACGTGGAAAGCAAGGCTGAGAGCAGCTCCGTTTATCTGAGAATTAGGAAGGAGAGATGTAAAAGATTATTGGGAAAGGGGTTTGTGAGTTTCCTGGCAACAAAAACTTGAGCAGTAGAACAGGTAGAGCAGAGGGGACGACAGGAGTGAGTATCCCAAAAAGCCTGTGAGGGACTTTAAATTCTTAGTCACATGTTTTCAGTGATGACAAGGCAACTTTAAAGGTCACTTTCATTACATCTTGGATAGTGGTCTGAGGGATCTCCTCAGCTGGTTTGAGCTTTGGGTTACCTGGTAAGAGGACCTGATGGTACCTGCTCTGGGCACTTACTGGAGAAAAGAGGACTGAGTGGGTGGAGGGGTACCTCAGTACCTGATAACTCAGCAAGGGCGCAATGGTCTGAGAACCGGCCGAGGTTTGGTTTTTTGATCTAGTAAATGGAGGGGAGAAATCAGGTTGCTGAGGTGGGAGTGAAAGCAGAGAGTCTGGAGCAGAAGGCTGAGGGTTAGGATCTATTGGAGAAGCATAGTTCAGGACGTGAGTGAAGGAGGGAAAACGTCTTCACATAGGGGAATCTCCTTCCACCCTTTTGATCACTTGTAGAAGTTAAAAATGTCATGCATAATTTGAGGATCTAGAGAGCCTTCTGGGGTCCATCGGTTTTGGTTGTCTAATTGGTAATATGGCCAATGCTGTGTACTGAATTTGATGGGGAGTTTGGGTTCCACCAGGCAGTCCCTGTATGCTACCATCCCCATGACTTACAGAAGAAGTTGGCTTTTTCCCCTCACAGCCGTGGCTCTTTGTGGCTTTGATAGTCTGCCATGCAAACATAGTAATCTGGGCTAGCCAACCTACATCTTGCTCGCGTGTCCCTACATCCATAATGTTTGTTTCCATTATCGATGATACAGAAGGTATTTAATAGAATTTTAGTGGGATCCACTTTATCAGATATATCCCAATAGGAAAAACCTATAGCCAGCTGACAAATGTCTGGGTGGAGAGATGGCCACCAGGTCCCTATGGGGGCTGTAAGCGAGATAGACCATACTTCTTCTCTAGTAGGATTTGTGATCAGCCATCACTGATGAACCACCTGATGAGGTTTAGGACTACTGGTGGCCAAGGGGAGAGTCTATAGCCTTATTCATATGGTGAATACACAATTTGAAAGGGTTACTAGTCATTTCCAGTTTCCAGCAAGAGTCTAGACAGAGCGCAGGCTTGAGATGAGAGGCATGGATCCAGGAATTGATTCCGTATACATTTACTGATGTAGGTGTTATAAGTAGTACCTGGTATGTTCCTTTCCATCGGGGTTCCAGGAATGAAACCTGATGTCTTCTTATGTAGATGAAGTCTCTTACATTATATTGAAGTGGAGTCCCCTTGTCCCCAGTTTGGTAGGCCGTGGCCAGCTGTTTGAACAGATATCAATGAGTTCTTTCAAGAGCTTTAAGTCTGTCAAGCTAGGGGGTGTGGAAGGGATCCTTAGGTCTTAGAGTTGGGGTTAGGTCCCTTACTGGAGGAAGGGCACCATAGAGAATTTCACAGATGGTGAGGTTACACAAAGAAACAGAGGGAGTATTTCTTGCATGAAACAGTGCATAAGGCAGGAGCATAGTCCAATCTTTTATGCAGGTCTCTAAGATTAATTTCGTAAAGGTCTATTTAATGGTTCTATTTATTTTTTCTACCTGTCCTGAGTTCTGGGGTCTATAAGCATAATGTAACTACAAATTAATAACCAGGGTACTGGTTAACCTATTCTCAGAACATGAGACAAAACCAGAATCCCACACCCACACCCACAAAGGCACCTGCTTCCCCCAAGTACATCTCTGACTATCTGGAGTATTCTCCGACTGGTGGGTCATACTATGTTCCCCAAAAATAGCCTGTCTTGTCTCAGATCTGGTCTTCGTGGCCAACTCTGTGAAGATTTCAGGAGCCAGCATGAGCCACTACCTGCTTTCTCAGGAAAGGCCCCTCTTCAGAGCTCTTCTGGCATTTGGCCATCCCCACATCAGTAGGTACCATGAAAGACTGACTCTGTCCCTGGTAAATCCAAAAAAGTGAGCCCACTAGGAGTAGGACTGGGACTGGCAATGGGTGCCTGGCTTCCTGGATCCCAAGTTCAGAGAGTTCCAACACCAAGGAAGTGACGTGAGGTCACTTCCTTCAGAAACTGAAAGAGGTCACTCCCTTGGCAACCACTTTGTCCTAACAGTTGCTTCCTATGGTCTCTTGAGATGGAGGATGCCCCTACTTCCTGTGACACTTTCACAAGTTAGAATGGTATATAAACCATAGGCACTCAGGAATAGCTCTCCACACAGGCCTGGTTTGATCCATCTTCTCTACATTAATAAGAGAGAGGCTGATTCAGATACAATCCTTTATCCTGACCAGGTTGTATGCCATGGAAGATGACTTTTGCTCTCTCAAGTCCTTCATAGCTGCCTACATCTTCTCCAGGAATGATTT
Source organism: Callospermophilus lateralis (assembly GCF_048772815.1). NCBI lineage: Eukaryota > Metazoa > Chordata > Mammalia > Rodentia > Sciuridae > Callospermophilus > Callospermophilus lateralis. Next base: position 121,570 of record NW_027516877.1, read on the forward strand.
CTGCATGGACCTTTGAGTTTCAAAGCAGGTGGAAGATCCCCTACATTCCTGTATTGTAAGACCAACACTGTCCCCGCTCTTCTGTAAAGTTAGATTGAGGGAACAGTGTATGTTAGGGTTAATAACATGTTCAATTTGGGTTAGGAATCATTCTTCGGGATGAATAATAGTATTGGGAAACTCTCTCAGATCTGGTCTCCTTGGCCAACTCAGTGAAGTTTTCAGGAGCCAGTGGTGAGACACTGCCTGCTTTCTCATGAACTGGCCCTCTTCAGAGCTCTCCTGGCATTTGGCCATCCTCACATCAGTAGGTACCAAGAAAGTCTGACTCTGTCCTTGGTAGATACAAACATGTGAGCCCACTGGGACTGGGACTGGGACTGACTCTGGGTGCCTGGCTTCTTGGATCCCCAGTTCAGAGAGTTCCATCACCAAAGAAGTGAGGTAGGTCACTTCATTCAGAAACTGAATGAGGTCACTGCCTTGGCAAACACTTTGTCCTAAAAGTTGCTTCCTAGGTTCCCATGAGATGGAGCCTGCCCCTACTTACTGTGACACTTCAAGCTAAGAATTGTATATCAAAAATAGGCACCCGGGAACAGCTCTCCACACATGCCTGATTTGGTCCAACTACTCTACATTAAGAAGAGAGAGGCTGATTCAGACACATCCCTTCATTTTGACCTGGTTGTTTTCCATGGAAAATGAATTCTTCTCTCTCAGGTCCTCCATAGCTGTCAACATCTTCTCCAGGGATCATTTCTGTAAGGACCTTTGAGGTTCTCAGCAGGTGGAAGATCCCCTACATTCCTGTATTGTAAGACAAACTGTGTCCCTACTCTTTTGTAAAGTTAGATTGATGGAAGAGTGTATGGTTAGGATTAATAACATATTCGATTTGAGTTAGGAATCATTCTGCAGGATGAATAATGGTATTGGGAATCTGCGATATTTACAAGAATAAATAGGTGAAATGTAAGTATGAAAACAGAAATCTAGGTAAGATTTGAAGCCCAGAAGGGAATTGGGCCTTTGATTGTGACACTTAGCTTTGAATTATGTTCTGCACAGATGTCTCAGATAAATCAATATAAAATGGCATAGGACATTGTACCTTGGATGATTGAATGTCGAAGAGAATATCCAGTCAAAAGGGGACAGTAGGTGGATTAGGAAGATAGTAAGTAAGTTTAGAAAAAAGAGTGAGTATAGGAATTGGACCAAAAGTTCTTTAGCAACAGGGTTTCGGTTAGTGAGTGAATGTCAATGTCAGCACATGTGAAGAATGAGTCACAATGATGAACTGGGGAAAATATGTAGGAAAGCAGATATCTATAGAGACATTATGAAATCAGACAAAGTATAAAGTGAGTGATAGTATTAGATATTTTCAACAGGGTTGAATTTGAATATATAATCTTAGGAAGAAACAAATATGTAATCATTAATAGGATTGACATTTGAGAGCATTAGCCAAATTGGACATGGATTTTTTTAGTAATCCATGTTTACATTCCATTTAGTCTTTGGTACAATCATAAGTGTGAACTTTGCATTTTGTGTCCAGAATATTACTGTGATAAAATGTATATGTAGATCAGTTGACAGAGTATTTCTTCCACCATTTCTGGGAGCAATATTTTGAAGACATATAAATTAATATTGGGGGTACAAAGAGGTGTACCCTGTGTCTATGTATGTAGAGATAATGCATGAAGAGACCATACTGTGAATAAATAATATAACTGATTACACTTTAAATAATCGATTGAATTTATATCTGAAAATATGCAGAAAATCTTATATTGATATACAATCATTAATTCCAACCAATTATACATATAATGGTAATATTACTTTAATGGTTTATCAAGACGGGTGTGTGAGATTTGCTTCAAAGCGATAATGGAAATTGAAAATAATGTGTTTGGAAAGAAGTCTCATGAAACGAGCAGTCAAGAAACATTAAGGAATACATGTGTTCTGAATCAGGAAGTGATTGAAAGTGAAACAAATGCCTATCAATTTGATAAATTGTGGATGAAGTATTTATCCTATGATGTGCATTAACTGAAGAAATAGTAATGTACCAGAGTTGAATAAAAATGAACGTCAAAATACACTTCATGTCCCATAGGAATCTATACGCATTGATGTTAAACTGGGTGAGTTACTGTAGAAATATTAGGATTTGTGTGCACCATTCACTGAAGTTTGTTTTCAGTACTAGGAAACAAATATGTATTTCAGGTGGATGAATATTTCTGATAATAATCTTGTGAAAAGTTGATCATAAATCCACATATATGAATATGAATGAATTTAGGGAGTGTATAATAAGACACATATATTTCATATTTTGAAAAATCTGGAGAGTATATATATATATATATATATATATATATATATATATATATATATATAAAACACACACACACACAGACATTAAAAAGTAGCAATATATATGGCAATCTAAATTAATCATGAAATTTATATCATCCACAGATCCAAAAATATTCATTTTACTGAACATGGGTTTATGTATAATGTTGTTCAACTAGGAAGCTCACCCATAGGTTGAATTTTCAGTTCCAACAGCGTTTAGAATGAGTGATCTATTCTCACAAATTGTATCTGCCAATTCATCCACCTCACAAGAATGTACGTGTGGTACCAGGTAGGATTTGATATGTGCATATAAAAATACATGTGCTGAATAGGCTACAGAGAAAGGGAGACAGGAATTCAAATATTTGTTAACTTTCAAAACACATGGAGAACTATTTAAATTGAAAATTTGCTAGATTTATAACTCCTACACTACATAATGCAAAAGGCAAGTCCAACTATGCACCATGCCTCCTCTGAACTGCTTGTATTTCTATTTTGTTGGGGTAATTTATCTCCATCATATTTGCATTAGTAGTCAGAGTCCAGTAGGGTAGGTTTTAGTGTCAGGGATTAAGTATTTCGAATAAAAAATTAGATAATGAATCCAATGTGTATGCAAAAAATCTTCCCATTCTCATCCAGAACAATGCCTTGACATTACATTCGCCCCAAGTAATACACAATTAGAGGTTGAAGAGTTAGAAAATCTGTGAATACATATCTGGAATGGAAAATGCTCAGGACTTCACAAGCTTGGATGTGGAAGGGGAGTTTCCAAAAGTAAGGGACAGGGTTGATAGACCCAACCTGATCATTTATTAAAATTGGGAGCCCACTTTCCAGAAAGCCATGAAAAGATAATTTTGGCTTTATTATAAATTACTGCAAATTCTGAACCTGCTTGGAATATTTGCCCATGCCTTAAACTCACCCATGCCTGGCTCTCTGACCAGATTGCAGCCCTCTCTGAAACTTTAGTGACACCTCATAAATATTTTCTTTCCCTGGCCAGACAACCAGTCTCTGAGGCTCTAATGGTCCTCATAATTTCTGATGTTGGGGTGAGCTTAAAAAAAAAAATGTAAACTACCGTTAGTGTGATGCTTGTTAAAGTTCTGTTATCTGTAACCCCCTTTTTGTGCATCTTTCTGGGCTATATAGCTGGGCTATAGGAAAGGTGGGTTTGCTGTCTTGCTCCCGCCATTTTGGGAGGGAGAGGTAGCCTTTCCCTTTGAAATAATTAGCTTGCCTTAATTTGATTTTACTAGGAGTCAGTGGTCTTTACATGAGTTCCTGGTCTAATATTTTGGAGTTCCCCAGTGAGATGACCCTGCCGGACAAGATCACAAGACCAGACTGCTGTAAATTCTGAAGTTGGCCTTCCTTCCAGGGCTCCAAGCTTGAGAGCAACTCTAGGGTTTGTGCAACTTGAGATGGTCCAAGGCCTTGGAGTTAGCCTTCAGTTCAGGGAGCACTGCAGTGAACCACCGCATTAAAACTATTAGCAAGCACCTGGTGGAGGAGGCATCCATAGGTAATTGGTGCCTTTATAACATCTGATATCCGGTTAAGGGAGATCTCTTCTGATGACAGAGAGGTGGACTGAGGAGGCTCACATATACTCCTGTCTGGGACAGTAACAAGAATCATTCTGTCATCTGTTCTGTTCTCTAGGGAATTCATCTGGAAGGGTAGAGAGGTGCCAACGGGCACACATGCGCTCCTACGGGGAGCTTTAGGAAGACATTGCATTGCTCCTCTGTTTTCCTGTTTCGGCGCCGGATTTCTGTTTTTTTTTTTTGTTGTTGTTGTTGTTGTTGTTGTTGTTTTGTTCTGTGTTCTATATGTTTTTTGTTTGTTTGTTTTTGTGCATTTTGTTGTGTGATTTCTGTGGTGAAAACTTAAGGATATCGGACATGAAAATAAAGCTAGTAAGCCTGACACCCTTTGGACTGAGTTTAAAGGAACTGCAATGAACTTTACACCCGTTTGTTAAGCAGTATGAGAGAAGCCCCTCGCTGGCTGCCTGGAGCACACTCACTGCAGAGGGCAGTGCCTGCGGGGGACCTAAGAACTGAGTATCTCCCAGGTTAATAAGTGAAACTCCTTTAAAATCCCTTGTCCCTCCAGATAAAGAGAGTCACAACATTTTGGCAGAGTCCCTGTGTTTATCTTTGTTAGCAAAGCAATAAACCTTCGTTTTTATTTTTCTCAAAACCCTGTCCTCATTTTTAAATTGGCATTAATTGGCTTCAAGTTCAGGAACCCAACTTTAAGTTACAAATTTTGATAACCCACCCGCACCCTGGAACTTTTTGAGAGCTGACTACAGAAATGTTAGGAGATGGAGCATGCTTGTGGTGGAACTGAACCAGAGGAGCAAATCCTGTAAGTAAAAGGAGGGACTGAGGGACTCCCAGCAGCTGCTGAAGCCTTATTTTTTCAGAGAATTCCCTAGGTCTTTCCCTGCAATTTAACGATAATGCCACCTCTGTCATCTTAAAAAAGAGGGAAAAAAAGGGGACACTAAATGCAGGAAAGTCACTATGGAGACCCTTGATTTTACATTTCAGGATGCTCCTCTGTGAAAACATCTGGTCCCCTTGTGGGGACATCTGTGGTGCAACTGGTGTAGGAGATTTTTCTCTTATCTGCTCTGTTTTAAAGGCTTCTGTCTGTCAGTCATAGTCTGAAGCTCCTTTCTGTCTGTCGTGTGTCTTTGTTTCTGGCACTTTAAGACATGTGCAATAATGTGTTGATATTATATATTGTTTCTTGGGAATGATTTTACCTGAATGTGTGTCTAAATGATGATGTTTTATTGTAACAATCTGGTAGCTTATTGGGTTTTTGAAGCATTGCAGAATCTTGCCATTAAAAGTCAGATTGAGGTAATTGTTTAGTTTATGATTTCAGATAATTCATGCCAGAGAACTTAAAAACTTAGGATGGAAAACTAAAGAACTCTACTTCCAAGTTGGCAAGAAATTTTCCAATCATTCAGTCTTTTTTTTTTTTCACCAATTTTTAATTGGGTAGCCTGGGAAAATGTCACTGTGTGTACCAGTGCATTAATTTGGACAAGGATAGTAAATCATAGTATGGTATCTGTTGACAACACAAGATGTAAAGATATAAAATTTTGTAAATTTTGTCTTAAACTTGTATCAAAATTTTCAACATCCTATCTGGAAAATTATGGTTAAAATGCGTTAGGCCTGAGGTGTCTGCTCAGAATAGCAGTTTTTTCCTGCTCCTTCCAGACCTCAGCCAGGACTTAGATTGAAATGCAAATGAAAGAAGCCTGCAAGATCAGTAGGAGACTGATATGAGGCTTAAGGAAAAAAAAAAGTAAATAGTATGGTATTTACTAATTACTGGTCGGTTATTTTTTCTAGGACTCTTATTTTTTTCCTTAGATCCTTTAATTTTTCTAACTCATAATTTTGATCCTACAGACCTAGGTTAATGTTTTTCTGATCTGTTCTATCTTTGACCAACTGTGGAGTTTTTAAAACATGGCAATGGAGATTTCACCTGATAAAAGCTACAAGGCCTTTACTATTATTATGTGTGCACACTTTTGTTATTTGTTGTTTGTCTATATATATATATATATATATATATATATATATATATATATATATATTCTTAATCATATATATGATACAGAAATTAACATATATAAGGAGCGCTCATAATTAAAAAAAGCACTCATAAAAACAAATTTTAAGGGATGCCCTCTCTCACCACTTCGGTTCAACATAGTTCTCAAATCACTGGCCAGAGCAATTAGACAGACGAAAGAAATTAAAGGCATAAAAATAGGAAAAGAACTCAAATTATCACTATTTGCAGATGACATGATTCTATACCTAGCAGACCCAAAAGGGTCTACAAAGAAACTACTAGAGCTAATAAATGAATTCAGCAAAGTGGCAGGATATAATATCAACACACATAAATCAAAGACATTCCTGTATATCAGCCACAAATCCTCTGAAATGGAAATGAGGACAACCACCCCATTCACAATATCCTCAAATAAAATAAAATACTTGGGAATCAACCTAACAAAAGAGGTGAAAGACTTATACAATGAAAACTACAGAAACCTAAAGAGAGAAATAGAAGAAGATCTTAGAAGATGGAAAAATATACCCTGTTTATGGATAGGTAGAACTAACATCATCAAAATGGCGATATTACCAAAAGTTCTCTATAGGTTTAATGCAATGCCAATCAAAATCCCAATGGCATTTCTTGTAGAAATAGAGAAAACAATCATGAAATTCATATAGAAAAATAAAAGACCCAGAATAGCAAAAACAATGCTAAGCAGGAAGTGTGAATCAGGCGGGATACCTATACCAGACTTCAAACTATACTACAGAGCAATAGTAACAAAAACAGCAGGGTACTGGTACCAAAACAGGTGGGTGGACCAATGGTACAGAATAGAGGACACAGAAACCAATCCACAAAACTACAACTATCTTATATTCGATAAAGGGGCTAAAAGCATGCAATTGAAGAAGGATAGCATCTTCAACAAATGGTGTTGGGAAAACTGGAAATCCATATGCAACAAAATGAAACTGAATCCCTTTCTCTTGCCATGCACAAAAGTTAACTCAAAGCGGATCAAGGAACTTGATATCAAATCAGAGACATGGCGTCTGATAGAAGAAAAAGTTGGCTATGATCTACATACTGTGGGGTTGGGCTCCAAATTCCTCAATAGGACATCCATAGCACAAGTGTTAATAACTAGAATCAACAAATGGGACTTACTCAAACTAAAAAGTTTTTTCTCAGCAAAAGAAAGAATAAGAGAGGTAAATAGGGATCCTACGTCCTGGGAACAAATCTTTACTCCTCACACTTCAAACAGAGCCCTAATATCCAGAATATACAAAGAACTCAAAAAATTAGACAATAAGATAACAAATAACCCAATCAACAAATGGGCCAAGGGCCTGAATAGAAATTTCTCAGAGGAGGACATACAATCAATCAACAAGTATATGAAAAAATGCTCACCATCTCTAGCAGTCAGAGAAATGCAAATCAAAACCACCCTAAGATACCATCTCACTCAGTAAGATTAGCAGCCATTAGGAAGTCAAACAACAACAAGTGCTGGCGAGGATGTGGGGAAAAGGGTACTCTTGTACATTGCTGGTGGGACTGCAAATTGGTGCGGCCAATTTGGAAAGCAGTATGGACATTTCTTGGAAAGCTGGGAATAAAACCACCATTTGATCCAGCTATTCCCCTACTCGGTCTATTCCCTAAAGACCTAAAAAGAGCACACTATAGGGACACTGCTACATCCATGTTCATAGCAGCACAATTCACAATAGCAAGACTGTGGAAGCAAGCTAGATGCCATTCAATAGACGAATGGATAAAAAATATGTGGCATTTTTACACAATGGAGTATTACTCTGCATTAAGAAATGACAAAATCATAGAATTTGGAGAGAAATGGATGGCATTAGAGCAGATTATGCTAAGTGAAGCTAGCCAATCCCTCAAAAACAAATGCCAAATGTCTTCTTTGATATAAGGAGAGTAACTAAGAACAGAGTAGGGACGAAGAGCATGAGAAGAAGATTAACATTAAACAGGGATGAGAGGTGGGTGGGAAAGGGAGAGAGAAGGGAAATTTCCTGTAAATGGAAGAAGACCCTCAGGGGTATACAAAATTACATACAAGAGGAAGTGAGGGGAAAGGAGGAAAAATATGAGGGGGGAGAAATGAATTACAGTAGCGGGGGTAGAGAGAGAAGAGGGGAGGGGATGGGGGAGTGGGGATAGTAGAGGATAGGAAAGGCAGCAGAATACAACAGACACCAGAATGGCAATATGTAAATCAATGGTTGTGCAACTGATGTGATTCTGCAATCTGTATATGGGGTAAAAACTGGAGTTCATATCCCACTTGAATCAAGTGTGAAATATAATATATCAAGAACTATGTAATGTTTTGAACAACCTACAATAAAAATTAATTTAAAAAAGTGGATCCAAAGATCTTTAATTCACGTGATTAAAATTGTTCAATTTAAATTGGATAAACAGATAAAAAATAAATGTTTTTAAATTTAAGCTTACAAGTTTTTAAAGGTGTTCAAAAATCTAGTAAAATATTAATATCTACAAAATGTCTAAAATGCCTTGATTCTAGGACTTTTCCTTCAACAAAAAAATGGTTTACACTGTTCAATACATTTGTCTAATATTTTAATAAATAAGTAAAGTAAATTTGATGTGGAATTTCTATTCTTGAGTACATTTGTTAGATACCCGATTGATTTACTAAGGTCTGTATCAGATTGTAAAAATCAGTCATGTGTTAAAGAGACAAAAATTTCTGAAAACATAAGTTTACCCATAACATTGTGTTTATTAAGTTTTATTTTTTCTAGAGCAAGCAACCATAAAAATTAAACAACTGATTAAATAAGAACTGTTATTTTAGAGCACTCTACTGCCATTTCTTTAAAAGCTAAACTTGGTTAATCTAGAAATATCAATGTAATATTGATGCTATTAATGTGCTCATATCTTCCAGGTATACAAGTCTGTAAGTTAGAAACATTTAAAGAGCATTATATCAAGCTGGTATTCTGAAGTTGTATGGTAAAAAAAATGTACTGGGGATTTATTTACCTGTTATCAATAAGATATATAAAGTTTTATGTTACTTTTTTCATTGGGGAACAATTTAAATGTATTTTTAAGTTAATCAGAGCCTAATATATGTAAAGGTTAAAATCTTTCAGCCTTTCTTTAATCCATGTTTTAAATGTGATGTCATATGATGTTAGATAATGTTCATGTGACCTCAAACAATTTATGTAAACTTTGTAAAATGATATTTAAAAAACAATGATCAGCTTTAGAACTAAAACACTTAATATTTATAAAGAGGCCTGCCTTACCTGAAATAAGGCTCTGTGTCCCATCTTACTACATGTGAGAATGACTACAAAAGGAGTAGGTCAGATTTTATTTCATTTAAAGTTATGTTCAAAAGTTCTTTTGTTTTTCTGTGAAGATTACTAGGATCTCAAACAGGGCATATAATGTATAACTCAGCAAAAAAATTCAGGGTAGCTATTACAGAAACTAAGTATTTTTACTCTTGTTAAAAAATTTTATTTTTAATTTGGTTATAAGTGATCTAAAGATTCCCTGTTAGTCTTTTACAGAAGTGTTGCTTTAATAACACAACATGGGTTAATTTAAGATAATAAGTCATCACCTACAAGACAGACAGAATAATACATATCCCAATTAATGAAAAGATAAATAATAATTAAGTTATAGATATTAAAGCCCAGTACTCTCAATATAAGGCTGTTAAAATTTATTTGCTGGATGTTTAAGATTAGGATTTAAAATTAAAGTTAAATGAATCGGCCAAGAAAACAAATATTAATATTTTAAGTTATACACTTTATGTTAGCCTCCCAAAATAAGTAAGACTGGAGGTTACAAAGAAGGATTCTCAGACAGGAATGCCTGATAACTATAAAAAGAGACTATTAAGAGGAGCTGCCAGAGGCAGAAAATTTAGTTTAGGGCCTACAGATATTCCTAACCTACAGAGGTAGGCTTGGTGTTTGCTAGTACGATTATCCAGCCCTGAGTAACAGAATTAAAGGTTTCTCTATTAGACACAGAGGTCATACTAGAAAAAGGATTTTGCAAGATCAGATGACATTAAATTAATAAACTGTATCTTATGGGGAGGCACAACTGTAAAACAAAAAATTAAATATTAAGTTGACAGTCCTGATAACTGAGGATATTAAAGAATGGTGAGGGAACTTCTATACGGTGACATGTTCCAGCTGCTGCAACATTTATTCATTACTCATGGTTTTTGTTACTCTCATAGAAGAACCCATTCCCAGATGACTTTACAACCTGTTCTTCCCCAACCAGACTTCAAACCAAGCTGAAATCTAAAAGGCAACTCATGTCCCTCAACTAAATTCTAAAAGGCAACTCATGTCCCTCATGCCATGACCCTTACGTCACCCTCTCTCAGCGCAGAAGAATCCAAAATGCGTGAGGCCTCCCTTCTTACAACAATGGAGCCAAAAATAAATAGACTATCAATATACGTAATTAATTAAGTCAGGTAAAATCAGGGAGATCCGTTTTGGGTGAGTTCTAGAAATTTGGAGACTGTTACCTGAGGGATTTAAATTTCCTCAGTGCACTTCCCTTAATCTATCAAAGATTTGAAAGGTACACATAAGAAAAGGGGGGAATGATAGGCCCAACCTGATCTTTTATTAAAATTGGGAGCCATCTTGCCACAAAGCCATGATAAGATAATTTTGGCTTTACTATAAATTACTGCAAATTCTGAACCTGCTTGGAATGCCTGCCCATGCCTTGAACTCACCCATGTCTGGCTCTCTGACCAGATAGCAGCACTCTGTGAAACATTAGCGACACATCATAAATATTGGCCTTCCCTGGACAGACAATGACCATCTCTGAGGGTCTAATGGTCCTCACAAATTCTGATGTTGGGGCCAGCAAAAAAAAAAAAAAAAAAAAAAAAATATATATATATATATATATATATATATATATATATATATATATATATATATAAACTACCATTAGTGTGATGCTTGTCCGAGTTCTGTTATCTCTAACCCCCCTTTTGTGTAACTTTCTGGGCTTTAAAGCTGGGCTGTAGGTAAGTTGGGGTTGCTGTCTTGTTCCGGCCGTTTTGGGAGGGAGAGTTAGCCTGGCTGGTGAAAATAATAAGCTTAGTTTAATTTGATTTTAATTGGAGTCAGTGGTCTTTTCTTGCATCCTTGTCTAACAGATAAACACTCCACAAACATGGAGCTCTGCTGGCTTAACGACTTTTTGAGAAACTGCCTCTGAGGTTGGGCACTTGAAATATATGTTGTTTTCAGGAGCTTTAGCTTCCTTTGTTGTGAGACCATCAAAGCTGGCTCTGCATCTATGTGACCTGAAGAAATTGGTTTCTTATTTTCCAATGAAAATGAGGCAAAGTGCTGAATTCTCTCTTTGTAGGTAAACTGTGGCCACTGAAGGCTAAGTGTCTCCCTGTGTGGACTGTGTACCCATTTAGTCATCCTCCACTATTCATAGTGTTTCTTGCTGCTGCACTGGGAGTTTGGTATTTGCTCTACGAAATACAAGAAGTTCAACTGGGACACAGTGCTGAAGGTAGTTCTGTCACGTGTGGTCGGTCAGAGTCTGCAGGAGAATGCACCAACCAGGATTCTATCCCACATAGCTTGCCCACTTGAAGATAGCAACCTGATTCGGAACATTGCACTGAAACCTCTCCATATAACAAGATGCCTTTACATATAAGGGTTTGCTGGCTGCACCATGTCAGTCACAAGCCATTTGGAAGTCAATGGTAGATCCAAATGGCCCCAACACAAATGTTTTATCCCACACCTGCACACCACAGTTCTGGGCCCAATACTCAGCAGGCTCCAACATACTGGCATTTCAGTTCTACACCATTTTCATGAAACCCAGTCAATCAAACCACTGTCTGGAACACTCCTGATCAGCAACAGGACATCCAAATGTTCTCCTCTGACACCTGGTTATGGGAATTTCAAAAATTTCTTGGTATTTATCTAGCATTTTTCACGGATGAAGTTGGAGGCACTGTAGGTTTCAATTCTTTCAAGAACCATTAAATGGTATGGAAGCTCATTTCAATGAAAGCTCTGGAGAATTCTCACAGTCAAGGCTTCCCAAAGAGTGGCCAAAAGATCACATGAACCCAGGCCCATTGAGGTCTAGAGTGTGAGGTCCATGTTTGTTTTGAATCTCATCTATGGCTGCCAAGTCTTTCATAATAAAATCATGTGATATCCTGGCTGAGATTCCTGATGCTCTGTGGAAAGCCACCCTGGGACTTGATCTCAGTTTCCAAGGGCGACTCTAATGCGTGGCCTCCTAAAATCCCAAGAGAACTCATGGCAATATTTCTCTGAGGTCAGTTTTAGAACTCAGTCTGTAAGGGGAATCACACCAGACTTCAAGCCCAGGTGAACCCAGTCATCTATTTCAACCACCACACAAATGACCACAATTAAAACCAAAACACTCCCACATGGCCCTCATCTTCTTCCATATAGACACTCATCATAACCTCTGGCTGGGGTTTTCCATGAGGGGCAAAGCTCATGACAGTGTCCAAAATAAGCTCCCTTACCCCTCATTTGCCTAAAATCAGGGTGGCCTGGACACCCTTCCTGTGAACCAGTAGTGATCAAATATGCCTGCCATTTGTACTGCCCAGCTTCTCCAATATGAGGCCTACTGACTCTTTGGTATAGATTTTTTATGTGAATTGGAGTCATGAGAAACCCCAAGCAATTACGGGCTAGCCTCTGCAGGGTTTTGAAGAACTCATTTGACCCAATGGATCCCTCTTCTCACTTGATGTAGGTCAGAAACCTTACAGAGGAAGGCGAGGGACTTCAACCACAATGACTGCCCTTTTGGCCATTTTGGTTTTGTAAGCACAAAAGGAATCTTTCTTTAGATCCATCAGGTGCTGAGAATCTAAGCCACAGCCTCACACAGGGCCAAGAGGCTGATTCAGACACATCCCTTTTGGAAGAAATTAAGCAAAGAGCCACAGGTGATGCCCATTCATTTCCATTTGAAAACTGTTTTCTTCAGGCTTCACAAAGGGTTGGCCTGAGGCAAAGACCTTCCTGACATTCAGGGCAACAGAACATTATGTAAGAAAAGGCCCAAAGCAGGGTTTCTCCACTGAGATTTTACTGGTCACACTGATATCTGAGTTTTCTGAGATGCTCGCCATTCCCTTCAGCTATCCAGTACATGGCCATGTCACAGAGCTTGGAGGTGGTACATATCTTGGACTCAAAACCATGAGCCTGTTGTGGAGAGTGGCCAGAATTCAGGAAGAGTACAGGAACTTAGGAATATTGTAGGTGTTGCCCATCCATAAGGCAAGCCACAGTCCTTTCATAAATTGGGCAGGATGAATGCTGTTAAACTTTCTCCTGGAGAGGACAAATCCATTGATGCATTATCTTTTCTAATGTCTACAACCAGAGATACAGTGGGATACACAGATATAGAAACACTTGCCTTGTCAAACAACTTACTAGAAACAGTCCACTCAATACCAAACAAGTAGCCTTTCCTACCTATCACGCCTTTCCTACTGTATCAACATACACTAGTTATTCATCACCCCCTGCCCCGGTTATTTTGCTGCAGTGGGACTGCGGCAGATGGTGGCCCATACAGGGAGCCCTGGGACACTTGGGGGTAAGTGACGAATAAAAACTGCCCATCCATAGATAGGATGGAAGCAAATCTGCTCATCCCTAGGCAGATAGGTTGAGAGGAAAAACGGTCATTTCAAAAAATGGAGAAGATTGATACAGTTTGATTGTGTCTTGTTTTATCTCAGTGTATTGTATTGTCTTTGTGATGAAAATAAGGAAGGGGTGAGAAGTAAATTGATAATGGAAAGAGGCACCCCAGTGGAAACAAGAGCAATTAGGGCATGTGTTGATGGAAGCCCAGGAAGTCTAATCAGAAAGAAAAACAAAGTTAAGAAGAAGAAGGATTATCAGGAAAAAAGTTTCAGCAAAAGGCTGTTACTGAATACTTTTCGTTTCCGGAGTGTGTGTGAATAGGCGCCTCGGCTGCCACATGCTCAAGCCAGTCACTGTGCAGCAAGGGCTTTTCAAGCAGTGGCAGCCGGCAATTCCCCGCCCCCAGCCTCGGGAGCGGGGCCCCGTGGCAGTTTGAGTCCTGGAAACTCCCCAGGGCCATCTGTGGCTGCCCAGGATGCTACAGCCAGCCATAGATGCTACTGGCTCCCTGATGTTTGGTCATTTTCAATGCCAATAACTAAGCTACAATGGTTCTCCCACACCCGGAAATAATAAATAATAAGCACTATTAAGGCTTTTTTCAAATGTAAAAAACCTTGAGATAATGTACTAAATTTTTCAGAAGGTTGTTTTCTTAGCACCTGGTGGAATACTATAGGATTTTCTTTAGCCAGTGGTAGGAGTTCCTGCCTTCATCCCAGTGCCGGTGAGGACAAGGGTGGAAGAATTTCCAGTGTTGCTGAAAACCGGAGGAGACTTCGGCTGAGAAACGGAGGAGACTTTGGACCAAGCTTGCTGCCTTCAGAACTTTCCTGGGCTGTGATTTAAGCTAGCTGCCTGCAGAATTTACATGGACTGTGATTTAAGCTAGCTGCCTGCAGAACTTACCAGGACTGTGATTTAAGCTAGCTGCCTGCAGAACATACCTGGACTGTGGTTTACCTGAACTGTGAGTTAATCTATTGAGACACTGCTTTACCTGGACTGAGACAACAAACTATAATCTATAACAAATTTTAACTCGGTGTCTTTGCTAACAGTGTCATTGCTGGTATTATTTCTCCAAGTGCTTCATCAATTGGCTTGTATTGTGACATTTTGTATCCTCCCTTTCTGTTTGTAGCAGGTTATTTATGGTGTTTCTGTAAAAACCACTGTGGTCTTTATTTAAATTAAATAAAAGGGGGAAATGTTAGAGTCTGTAAACATGTCAAAATAACACCTGGCATTTTGCCAGGGGAATGTTAGAGTGTGTAAACAAGTCTGGATGATGCCTGGCAAAATGTCAGAGGGAGTGGTTTGAGATGTAACAAAAGCGAGCCATTTAGTGTGGAGATTCCTGATTGGTTGACTGCAGTATCTAGTTTATGTTAATTAGATAAGCTGGGTGGAATGTATAAATACCTCTATTGTCCTACAATAAATGGCTTCCACTCCTGCTATATCAAGATACACATGTTATTCATAACCCCCACCCCCCGGTTATTTTGCTCCAACCGGACCGCGGCAGTATCTGCCAAGTCAGAAACCTCTCAAGTATGAACATGTGATACCAGGTAGGATTCTATATGTGCATATAAAAATACATGTGCTGAATAGGCTACACAAAAAGGGAGAGAGGAATTCACATATTTGTTAACTTTAAAAACACATGGAGAACTATTTTAATTAAAAATTGACTAAATTTATAACTCCTACCCTATATAATGCAAAAGGCAAGTCCAACTATACAACATGACTCCTCTGAACTGCTTGTATTTCTATTTTGTTTGGGTTATTAATCTCCATCATATTAGGATTAGTAGTCAGAGTCTAGTAGGGTATGGGTTAGTGTCCAAAATAAGCTCCCTTGCCCCTCATTTGCCTAAAGTCATGGTGGCCTGGACACCCTGCATGTGAACCAGGAGTGATAAAATAGGACTGCAGTTAATACGGCTCTGCTTCTCCAATTTGAGGCCTACTGACTGTCAGGTAACGATTCTTTATGTGATTTGGAGTCATGAGAAAACACAACCACTACTTCAGGGCATTGAAGAATTCATTTGAACCAAAGGATTCCTATTCTCACTTGATGTAGGTCAGAAACCTAACAAAGGTACGCAAGAGACTTCATTCACCATAACAGATCTTTTTGCCATTTTGGTTATGGATGCACACATGGGATCTTTCTTTAGATCCATGAGGTGCTGAGAATCTAAGCCACAACCGCACACAGGGCCAAGAGGCTGATTCAGACACATCCCTTTCCAAAGAAATTAAGCAAAGAGCCACAGGTGATGCCCTTTCATTTCCATTTGAAAACTGTTTTCTTCAGGCTTAACAAAGGGGTGGGCTGAGGGAAAGAACTTCCTGACATTCAGGACAACAGAAATATAGGTAAGAGAATGGCCAAAGCAGGATTTCTCCACTGAGACTTTCCTGGTCACACTGATATCTGAGTTTTCTGTGATTCTCCCATTCCATTCAGCTGTCCAGTATATGGCCATGGCACAGAGCTTGGAGGTGGTATATATCTTGGACACAAAACCATGAGCCTATTCTGGAGAGTGGCCAGAATTCAGGAAGAAAACAGGAACTTAGGAAGATAGTAGGTGTTCCCCATCCATAAGACACACCGCAGTCCATCCATCAGTTGAGCAGGATGAATGTTGGGAAGCTTTCTACTAGACAGGATACATCCATTGGTGCATTCTGTTTTTTAATGTCCAAAACCACGTACACAGTGGGATACACCGAACTAGAATCACTCACCTTGTCAAACGATTTACTAGAAACAGTCCATTCCAAACCAAACAAACCACCTTTCCTACCTATTTTCAGAACATGAGACAAAACCAAAAACTCACACCCACACCCACAAAGGCATCTCCTTCCCACAAGTAAGTCTCTGACTCTCCAGTGTGTCCTCTGTCTGTTGAGCCAAACTATGTTCCCCGAAATGGCCAGTCCTGTCTCAGTTCTGGTTGCCTTGGCCAACTCTGTGAAGTTGTCAGGATCCAGTGGTGAGCCACTACTTGCTTTCTCAGGAAAGACCCTCTTCATATCTGTCCTGGCATTTGGCCATTCTCTCACCAGTAGGTACCAAGAAAGACTGACTCTGTCCTTGGTAAATCCAAACAACTGAGCCCAGTGGGAGTGGGACTGGGACTGGCTCTGGGTGTCTGGCATCTTGGATCCCAATTTCAGAGAGTTCCAATACCAAGGAAGTGAGGTAGGACACTTCCTTCAAGAACTGAATGAGGTCACTCCCTTGGCAACCACTTTGTCCTAACAGTTGCTTCCAAGGGTCCCATGAGATAGAGGCTGCACCTACTTCCTGTGACACTTTCGCAAGTTAGAATGGTATATCAACCATAGGCACCCGGGAACATCTCTCAACAAAGGCCTGGTTTGGTCCACCTTCTCTACATTTAGAATAGAGAGACTGATTCAGACACGACCCTTCATCCTGACCAGGTGGTTTGCCATGCAAGGTGACTTTTGCTCTCTCAACTCCTTCATAGCTGCCTACATCTTCTCCAGGTATCATTTCTGCATGGACCTTTGAGGTTCTCAGCAGGTTTAAGATGACCTACATTCCTGTATTGTAAAAACAATTCTGTCCCTGCTCTTCTGTAAACTTAGATTGAGGGAAGAGTGTATGGTTAGGGTTAATAAAAGGTTCGATTTGGGTTAAGAATCATTCTGCAGGATGAATAATTGTATTGGGAACCTGTAATATTTACAAGAATGTAAAAGTGAAATATTAGAATGAAAACTTAAATCTAGGTAAGATTTGAAGCCCAGAAGGGTATTGGGCCCTTGATTGGGATACTTAGCTTTGAATTATGTTCTGCAGAGATGTTTCAGATAAATCGATGTACAATGGCATAGGACCTTGTACCTTGGATGATGGAATGTCGAAGAGAACTTCTAGTCAAAAAGGGATACTCGGTATTATTTGAAAGATAGTCAGTAGGTTTAGAAAGCAGAGAGAGTATAGGATTTAAACCAAAAGTTCTTTAGCAATAGGGTTTCGGGTAGAGAGTGAATGAAAATGTGAGCACATGTGAAGAGTCAGTCACAATGATAAACTGTGGAAAATATGTAGGAAAGCAGATATTAATAGAGACATTAGTAAATCAGGCAAATGATAAAGTGATTGATAGGATTAGACATTTTCAAAAGGCTTGAGGTAAAATATATAATCTTAGGAAGAAACAAATATGTAGTGACCAATAGGATTGACATTTGAGAGCGTTAGGCAACCTGGACATGGATGTTTTTAGTAATGCATACTCACTTTCCATTAAGGCTTTGGTAAAATCATAAGTGTGAACTTTGCTTTTTGTGTCCAGAAAATTACTGTGATAAAATGTATATGTAGATCAGATGACATAAGTATTTATTCCACCGTTTCTGGGAGCAATATTTTGAAGATATATAAATTAGTACTGGGGTTACAAATGGGTGTACCCTGTGTCTAGGAATATAGAGATAATGCATGAATAGACAAAATTGATTAAACAATGTAACAAGTTCTAAATTTAAATAATGGATTGAATTGATATCTGAAAATATACAGAAAATCTTATATTGATATGCAATCATTCAATCCAACCAGGTATCCATCTTATTTTAATATTAGGCTTATGGATTATCATAAAGAGTGTGTGAATTTTGTTTCAAAGGTGATTATGGATTTCAGAAATAATGAGTTTGGAAAGAAGTCTCATGAAGAGACCAGACAAGAAACCTGGAGGAATACAAGAGTTTTGAATAAGGAAGTTATTGAAAGCGAAACAAATGCCTATAAATTTGTGAACTTGTTAATGAAATATATATCGTATGATGTGCAAAAACTGAAGAAATAATAATGTACCAGTTTTGTTAAAAAATGAACGTCAAAATACACATCATGTCCCATAGGAATCTACAAGCATTGATGTTAAACTGGGACAGTTACTGTAGAAATATTTGGATTTGTATGCACCATTCACTGAAGTTTGTTTTTAGTACTAGGAAACAAATATGTATTTCAGGTGGATGAATATTTTTGAAAATAATCTTGTGAAAAGTTGATTATAAATCCACATACATGTACATGAATGAATTTAGGGAGTATATAATAAGACACATATGTTTCATATTTTCAAAAATCTAGAGAGTGTATATCTATCTATCTATCTATCTATACACACACACACACACACTCAAACAGACATTAAAATGTAGCATATATATATATATATATATATATATATATATATATATATATATATATATATCATGAAATATATATAATCCACAGATCCAAAAATATTAATTTTACTAAACCTGGATTTATGTATAATGTTGTTCAACTAGGAAGTCACCCATAGTTTGAATTTTCACTTCCAACAGCATTCAGAGGAGTGATCTCTTCTGACAATTTGTATCTGCTAAGTCAGCAACCTCTCAAGAATGTACATGTGATACCAGGTAGGATTCTAAATGTGCATATAAAAATACATGTTCTGAATAGGCTATAGAGAAAGGGAGAGAGGAATTCACATGGTTGTGAACTTTAAAAACACATGGAGAACTGTTTCAATTAAAAATTGACTAAATTTATAACTCCTACCCTATATAATGCAAAAGGCAAGTACAACTATACAACATGAATCCTCAAAACTTCTTGTATTTCTATTCTGTTGGGGTTATTATTCTCCATCATGTTAGGATTACTAGTCAGAGTCTAGTAGGGTATGGGTTAGTGTCCAAAATAAGCTCCCTTGCCGCTCATTTGCCTAAAGTCATGGTGGCCTGGACACCCTGCATGTGAACCAGGAGTGATAAAATAAGACCGCAGTTAATACTGATCTGCTTCTCCAATTTGAGGCCTACTGACTGTCAGGTATAGATTCTTTATGTGAATTGGAGTCATAAGAAAACCCAAGCACTTCTTCAGGGCTTTCAAAAATTTATTTGAACCAAAGGATCCCTATTCTCACTTGATGTAGTTCAGGAACCTAACAAAGAAAGGCAAGAGACTTCATCCATCATAACTGATCTTTTTGAAATTTTGGTTTTGGATGCACACATCGGATCTTTCTTTAGATCCATCAGGGGCTGAGAATCTAAGCCACAACCGCACACAGGGCCAAAGGGTGATTCAGACACATCCCTTTGCAAAGAAATTAAGCAAAGAGCCACAGGTGATGCCCATTCATTTTCATTTGAAAACTCTTTTTTTTCAGGCTTCACATGAGGGTGGCCTGAGGCAAAGAACTTCCTGACATTCAGGGAAACAGATACATAGTAAGAGAATGGCCCATAGCAGGGTTTCTCCACTGAGACTTTCCTGGTCACACTGATATCTGAGTTTTCTGAGATTCTCCCATTCCCTTCAGCTGTCCAGTACATGGCCATTTAACAGAGCTTGAGGTGGTACATATCTTAAACACAAAACTATGTGCCTATTCGGGAGAGTGGCCAGAATTCAGGAAGAAAACAGGAACTTAGGCAGATAGTAGGTGTTGCCCATCCATGAGGCAAGCCGCAGTCCATTCATCAATTGGGCAGGATGAATGCTGCGAAGCTTTCTACTAGACAGAACACATCAACTGATGCATTCTCTTTTCTAATGTCGACAACCACGGACACAGTGGGATACACAGACATAGAAAGACTCGCCTTGTCAAACGACTTACTAGAAACAGTTCATTACAATCCAATCAAACCGCCTTTCTTTCGTATTCTCAGAACATGAGACAAAACCACAAACCCACACCCACACCCGCAAAGGCACCTCCTTCCCCCAAGTAGGTCTGTCATATCCGGAGTGTCCTCTGACTGGTGGGCCATACTATGTTCTCCCAAAATGGCCTGTCCTGTCTCAGATCTGCTCTACTTTGCCAACTCTGTGAAGTAGTCAGGAGCCAGCGGTGATCCACTACCTGCTTTATCAGGATAGGACCCTCTTCAGAGGTTTCCTGGCATTTGGCCATCCTCAAATCAGTAGGTACCAAGAAATATTGACTCTGTCCTTCGTAAATCCAAACAAGTTAGACCACTGGGACTTGGACGGGTTATGGCTCTGGGTGCCTGGCTTCCTGGATCCCAAGTTCAGAGACTTCCATCACCAAGGAAGTGAGGTGAAGTCACTTCCTTGAGGAACTGAATGAGGTCACTGCCTTGGAAACCACGTTGTCCTAACATTTGCCTCCAAGGTTCCCATGAGATGGAGGATGCCCCTACATCCTGTGACACTTTCACAAGTTCGAATCGTATATCAAACATATGGACCAGGGAACAGCTCTCCACACAGGCATGGTTTGGTCTATCTTCTCTGTATTAAGAAGAATGAGGCTGATTCAGACACATTCCTTAATTCTACCAGGTTGTTTGCCATTGAGATGACTTTTGCTCTCTCAGGTCCTTCATCACTGCCTACATCTTCTCCAGGGATAATTTCTGCATGTACCTTTGAGGTTCTCAGCAGGTGGAAGATCCCATGCATTCCTGTATTGTAAGACCAACACTGTCACTGCTCTTCTGTAAAGTTAGATTGAGGGAACAGTGTATGGTTAGGGTTAATAACATTTTCATTTTCGGTTAGGAACCATTCTGCTGGATGAATAATGTTATTGGAACCTGTGATATTTATTAGAATACAGACGTGAAATATATGTACATAAACAGAAATCTAAGTAAGATTTGAAGCCCAGAAATCATTGGGCCCTTGATTGGGATACCTATCGTTGAATTACATTCTGCAAAAATGTCTCAGAGAAATCGATATACAATGGCATAAGACCTTGTAACTGAATGATTGAATGTAGAAGAGAACCTCCAGTCAAAAAGTGATAGTCGGTAGGATTAGGAAGACAGTAGGTAGGTTTTAAGAAGAAGAGTGAATATAGGATTTGGACCAAAAGTTCTTTAGCAATAGGATTTCGATTGGAGTGTGAAGGTAAGTTTCAGAACATGTGAAGATTTAGTCACAATGATGAACTGTGGAAAAGCAGATACCAATAGAGACATTACAAAAACAGGCAAAGTATAAAGTGAGTGAGAGGATTAGACATTTTCAACAGGGTTGAGTTTGAATATATAATCTTTGGAAGAAACTAATTTGTAGTTACCAATAGTATTTTCATTTGAGAGCATTAGGCAACCTGGACATGGATGTTTTTAGTAATCCATGTTCACTTTTCATTTAGCTTTGATACAATCATAAGTGTGACCTTTGCTTTTTGTGTCCAGAATATTTCAGTGATAAAATGCATATGTAGATCAGGTGACATGGGTATTTCTTCCAACATTTCTGGGAGCAATATTTTGAAGACGTATAAATTAGTGTTGGGGGTACAAAGAGGTGTACCCTGTGTCTATGAATATAGAGATAATGCATGAAAATGCCACATTGTGAATAAATAATATAACTGGTTCCACTTTAAATAATGGATTGAATTGATATCTGAAACTAAGTAAGAAATCTTATATTGATATACAATCATTCATTCCAACCAGTTGTACATCTAATGGTAATATTAGGGTTATGGTTTATTATGAGGGGTGTGTGAGTTTTGCTTCAAATGTGATAATGGAAATCGAAAATAATGTGTTTGGAAAGAAGTTTCAAGAAAAGACCAGTCAGAAACGGAGGAATACATGTTTTCTGAAGTAGGAAGTGATTGAAAGTGAAATAAATGCCTATAAATTTGTGAACGTGTGGATGAAATATATATCCTATAATGTGCATAAACTCAAGAAATAGAAATGTACCAGTGTTGAATAAAAATAAACTTCAAAGTACATATCACGTCCCATAGGAATCTACTTGCATTGATGTTAAACTGGGTCAGTTACTGTAGAAATATTAGGATTTTTTTTTTTTGGTGTTATACTACAATTTATTTTAGCACTAGAATGCCACAGAATGTAGAGGAAAGAGCAATGGATTTTTAGTTATAGCACTAATAATCTAACATTTAATGACTCTTTTGGGGAGTCTAGAAATTACATAAGGCTATGTAACATATATTTTATTATTTAACATTCATAAATGCTTGGGATTTTAGTAATATTTCTAGTTTTTTATTTTTTATTTTTTAAGTTGTTGATGGATCTTCATTTTGTTTATTTGTTTATGTGGTGCTGAGAATAGAACCCAGTTCCTCACACATACTAGCAAACATGTTAACACTGAATCACAAACCCAGCCGCTCCACTTTTGTCTTAACATCGAACACGCCTCTCCCTCTTCTTTACTCACTTTCTTCCTCATTTTTCCCCTTCTCTCTCTTCCTTTTTCGTTTTTCCTCCATATCTATTTTTCTCTCATGGCATTACAAACAGTTGTATGCTATGAAATTTAAATTTGAGACTGTTTTATATAGTCACTATTTTTTTAAAAAAAATTTAATAATTATAATCACCTGATAGATATATTACAATACATTTATTATACATATGTGTCTATATTCATGCATATGCATTACATATATTATGTATATATATATATATATATATATATACATATATATTTAAAAGTACTTTGATTAGCCTGTTAGAAATAATATACACCAAGACTTTCTTAATTCTGAAGTCTTCCAGAATTAACATCTTACAATGAAAATCAAATAAACATATTTAAGAAAAAAGGTATCATTCTTTATTATCAATATTGATAATTTAATGTTTTTTATCACGTTACGCTGTAATATGGCATATTATATCTTATGGATTAGAGAAATTTTTTTGAACAACCTATTATTTAAGGACCATATGCACTGACATTTTAAATGGCTTTCTTATGATTTCAATTTCTATCAATTATGTATTAATTGCCAAATACTTATTTTAGTACTTTTCATATTCATAATTGATATAAAGTGAATTGTTTAATTTTTCTGATAATTAGTTACTTATTACAATAGGGACATTATTAATAGTTCTAAATTTTTATAAGTAAATGGTACAAAGATATTTTCATGCAAAATTAAGAATAATTGCATGTTCTAAATGTTTGATTGTTGATACATATAATACAGAGCTTTTGATGAGTCTCTTCCCAGTAAAACATAAAATGCAAAGATATCGTTTGGTATGTATGTCCAAATAAAGATAATGAAAAATACACTTATCAGCTAGAAACTATTAAATAAAAGATGAAAAGAACAATCCAACACATTGTACCAACTTATCAGATGAGGCAGTATTCTGAAAGAATAGCCTAAGACTAGACCTGGTCCATGACAAAATATTTACCAAAAAATGAAATATGAAAAATATAGGAAATGCTATGAATTTTTCATGAAGGTAGGTGGATTATCCTTTAATCTCAATTAAGTGTATTTTCAAAAGCCAGTTTTCTGTTAAAATAAATTTGTGATAGATACAACTACACAAAACAAAGTTTCTGCTTAGCAAAATGAATGCATCTCAACACTTTTTTAGCTGATTTCTTGCCACTCAATTTTAAACCTTTATTTATTTATTTATTTTTATTGATTGTTCAAAACATTACAAAACTCATGATATATTATCTTTCATACATTTGACTCAATTGGGTTATGAACTCCCATTTTTCCCCAAATACGAATTGTAGAAGCACATTGGTTACACATTCACATTTGTACATAATGGCATAATAGTGATGTTGTATTCTGCTACCTTTTCTATCCCCTACTATCCCCCCACCCCTCCCCTCCCATCATTCCTCTCTACCTCATCTGCTGTTGTTCAATTCTCTCCATTGTTTTCCCCCCATTTCCCCTCACAACCTCTTATATGTAATTTTGTGTAACATTGAGGGTCTCCTACCATTTCCATATGCTTTCCCTTCTCTCCCCCTTTCTATCCCCCCACTCGTCTTTGTTTAATGTTAATCTTTTTCTCATGCTCTTCCTCCCTGTTCTGTTCTTAGGTGCTCTCTTTATATCAAAGAAGACATTTGGCATTTTTTTTAAGGATTGGTTAGCTTAGCTTAGCATAATCTGCTCTAATGCCATCCATTTCCTTGCAAAGTCTATGATTTTGCCATTTTTTAGTGCTGAGTAATACTCCATTGTGTATAGATGCCACAGTTTTTTAACCATTCATCTATTGAAGGACATCTCGGTTGGTTCCACAGTCTAGCTATTGTGAATTGTGGCGCTATGATCATTGATGTGGCAGTATCCCTATAGTACGCTCGGTTAAGACCCTCTAGTCCGAGAAGGGTGATAGCTGGGTCAAATGGTTCACTCATTCCCAGCTTTCCAAGAAATCTCCATACTGCTTTACAAATTGGCCTTATCAATTTTCAGTACCACCAGTAGTGTACAAGTGTACCCTTTTCTCCACATCCTCGCCAACACTTATTGTTGTTTGACTTCATAATGGCTGCTAATCTTACTGGAGTGAGATGGTATCTTAGGGTGGTTTTGATTTGCATTTCTCTGACTGATAGAGATGGTGAGCATTTTTTTATGTACTTGTTGATTGATTGTATGTCCTCCTCTCTGAAGTGTCTGTTCAGGTCCTTGGCCCATTTGTTGATTGGGTTATTTGTTATCTTATTGTTTAATTTTTTGAGTTCTTTGTATATTCTTGATATTAGGGCTCTATCTGAATTGTGAGGGGTAAAAAATTGTTCCCAGGATGTAGACTCTCTATTTACCTCTCTTATTGTTTCTCTTGCAGAGAAAAAACTTTTTAGTTTAAGTAAGTCCCATTTGTTTATTGTTGTTATTAACTCTTGGGCTATGGGTGTCCTATTAATGAATTTGGAGCCAGACCCCACAGTATGTAGATCATAGCCATCTTTTTCTTCTATCACATGCAGTGTCTCTGATTTCATCACTAGCTCCTTGATCCATTTTGAGTTAACTTTTGTGCATGGCGAGAGAAAGGGATTCAGTTTCATTTTGGTGCATATGGATTTCCAATTTTCCCAGGACCATTTGTTGAAGATGCTATCCATCTCCCAATATGCTTTTAGCCTCTTTATCATATATAAGAATGTTGTAATTTTGTGGATTGATTTCTGTGTCCTCTATTCTCTACCACTGATCCACCTGCCTGTTTTGGTACCAGTACCACGCTGCTTTTATAACTATTGCTTTGTAGTACAGTTTGAACTCTGGTATCACTATACCTCCAGATTCAAATTCCTGCTTAGAATTGCTTTTGCTATTCTGGGTCTTTTATTTTTCCATATGAATTTCATGATTGCTTTATCATTTCTACAAGAAATGCCGTTGGGATTTTGATTGGCATCCATTTTAACCTGTAGAGAACTTTGGGTAATATCACCATTTTGATGATGTTAGTTCTGCCTATCCATGAACAGGGTACATTTTTCCATCTTCTAAGATCTTCTTCTATCTCTCTCTTTAGGGTTCTGTAGTTTTCATTATATAAATCTTTCACCTCTTTTGTTAGGTTGATTTCCAAGTATCTTATTTTCTTTGAGGATATGGTGAATGGAGTGGTTTTCCTCCTTTCCATTTCAGAAGTTTTGCTCCTGATATACATAAATGCCTTTGATTTATGCGTGTTGATTTTATATCCTGCCACTTTGCTTAATTCATTTATTATCTCTAGCAGTTTCTTTGTAGACCCTTTTGGGTCTGTTATATATATTATCATGTCATCCACAAATAGTGATAATTTAAGTTCTTGTTTTCCTATTTTTATGCCTTTAATTTCTATTGTCTAATTGCTCTGGCTAGAATTTCAAGAACTAAATTGAATAGAAGTGGTGATAGAGGGCATCGCTGTCTTGTTCCAGATTTTAGAGGCAATCCCTTCAGTTTTTCTCCATTTAGGATGATGCTAGCCTGAGGTTTAGCATATATAGCTTTTACAATGTTGAGGTAAGTTCCTGTTATCCCTAGTTTTTCTAGTGTTTTCAACATAAAGGGATGCTGTACTTTGTCAAATGTTTTTTTCTGCATCTATCGAGATGATCATATGGTTCTTGTCTTTAAGTCTATTGATGTGGTGAATAGTATTTATTGATTTCCGTATATTGAACCAGCCTTGCATCCCAGGGGTGAATCCTACTTGATCATGGTGCACAATTTTTTTTGATATGCTTTTGTATTCGATTCATCAGGATTTTATTGAGAATTTTTGTATCCAAGTTCATTAGAGATATTGGTCTGTAGTTTTGTTTCTTTGAAGTGTCTTAGTCTGATTTCAAGATCAGGGTGATTTTGGCCTCATAGAATAAATTTGAAAGAGCTCCTTCTTTTTCTATTTCTTGAAAGAGCTTGAAAAGAATCAGTATTAATTCCTCTTTGAAGGTTTTGTAGAACTCCGCTGTTTACCCATCCGGTCCAGGGCTTTTTTTCATTGGTTATCTTTTGATGGCTTCTTCTATTTCTTCCTTTGTCATTGGTCTGTTTAAATTGTGTGTGTCTTCCTGACTCAATCTGGGCAGATCGTATGACTTAAGAAATTTATTGATATCTTCACTATCTTCTATTTTATTGGAATATAGGGTTTCAAAATACTTTCTAATTATCTTCTATATTTCTGTAGTGTCTGTTGTGGTATTGCATTTTTCACCCCCTATGTTAATAATTTGAGTTCTCTCTCTTCTTCTCTTCGTTATCATGGCTAAGGGCCTGTCAATCTTATTTATTTTTTCAAAGAACCAACTTTTAGTTTATCAATTTTTTCAATGATTTTTTGTTTCAATTTCGTTGATTTCTGCTCTTATTTTAATGTCGTCTACTACATTTGCTGTTGTTTTGCTCTTCCTTTTCTAGGTTTTTGAGGTGTAGTGTGAGTTCATTTATTTGTTGTTGTTTTTTTCTTTTTTTGAGGAAAGAACTCCAAGAAATGAATTTTCCTCTTAAAACTGCTTTCATTGTGTCCCATAGATTACAGTAGGTTGTGTCTGTATGGTCATTTGTCTCTAAGAATTTTTTTGTCTCCTCCTTAATGTCTTCTGTTACCCATTGATCATTCAGTAGAATATTGTTCATTTTCCATGTGATGTAGGATTTTTCCTTCCTTCTTTTATCATTGATTTCCAGTTTCATTTCATTATGATCTGATATGGTGCATGGTATTATCTCCACGCCTTTATATTTACTAAGAGTTGCCCTATGACCTAATATATGGTCTATCTTTGAGTAGGATCCATCTGCTGCTGATAAGAAGGTGTATCCACTTGATGATGGTTGATATATTCTATATATGTCGGTTAAGTCTAGGTTATTGATTGTGCTGTTGAGTTCTATAGTTTCTTTATTCAGTTTTTGTCTAGAGGATGTGTCTAATGGTGAGAGCGGTCTGTTGACGTCACCTATAATTATTATGTTGTAGTCTATTTGACTCTTGAACTTGAGAAGAGTTTGTTTTATGAGTGTGGCAGCTCATTTGTTTGCTGCATACAAATTGGTAATTGTTATGTTATGTTGGTGGATGGTTCCTTTTAACGTTATATAGTGTCCTTCTTTATCCCTTTTGATTAACGTAGGTTTGAAGTTGATTGTATTTGATATGCGTTTGGCCACTCCTGCTTGCTTCCGTGTGCCCTGTGAGTGGTATGATTTTTCCCAACCTTTTACTTTCAGACTGTGTATGTCTTTACCTATCATATGAGTCTCCTGAAGGCAGCATATTGTTGGATTTGTTTTTTTGATCCAGGTTACTACCCTATGTCTCTTGAATGGTGAGTTTAGGCCATTAACATTTAAGGTTACAATTGAAATATGATTTGTACATCCATTCATGTTAATTTATTTATTTATTTTAGTTTGGCTAGTTTTTACTTTTTGGTTATTTTCCTCCCCCTTTACTGAGATACCTCCCACTGTTAGTTTGGGGCCCTATTTTTCAATTCTTCTTCTTGTAGTATTTTGCCCAAAATCCTTTGCAGTGCTGGTGTTATGGGTGTGAATTCTTTTAGTTTTTATTCATTGTGAAAGACTTTAAATTTATTGTCAAATCTGAAGCTTAATTTTGCTGGATACAGTATTCTTTGTTGGAATTCATTATTTTTCAGTGTTTGAAATACATTGTTCCAGGATCTTCTCACTTTCAAAGTTTGTGATGAAAAATCAGTCGTTAATCTAATTGGTTCACCCCTGAATGTAATCCGCCTCCTTTCTCTCGTAGCTTTTAATATTCTCTCCTTGTTCTGTATGTTGGCTATCTTCATAATTATATGTCTTGGAGTTGGTCTATTATGGTTTTGAATGTTTGGGGTCCTGTAGGCTTCAAGGATTTGGCAATCCATTCCATCTTTCATCTCTGGGAAGTTTTCTAGAATTATTTCATTTAATATGTTGTCCATTCTTTCGGTTTGAATCTCTATGGCTTCTTCTATCCCGATGACTGTGAAATTTGTTTTTCTTATGACATCCCATATCTTTTGAATAGACTGCTCTTGGGACTTAAGCATCTTTTCTGTGTTGACTATATTCTTTTCAAGTTGATAAACGTTGTCGTCATTATCTGATGTTCTGACTTCTATTTGATCAAGTCTATTTGTAATATTCTCGTTTGAGTTTTAATTAATAGTTTCCTGCATTTCTAGGATTAATGTTTGATTTTTTAAGATCTCTATCTCCTGGTAAAGCTTGTTCTTTGCCATTTGAATTTGTTTAATTCATTTTCAAAATATACTTTTATTGCTAGGACTTGCTGATTCATATATTCTCTAATATCCCTTTCCATCTGAGTTAGGTAAGCCTTGAGTTTTTTTCCCTATCCCTGTTTCTGATGATTCTAGGTCCTCCTGTAGAATTAAGTTGTCCTGCATTGTTTGTACACATTTTTTTCCTTTGTTTTTTCATGATGTTCACGTTGTTTTCCATTTCTATTTGATTGCTGTTTTTTTGCTCTATTCTATAGATTTGTTTTGGTTTAATATATCTGTTGTCTCTCCGTTGTGTTGGTAGACTATGCCTGCTAAAGTGAATTCTGCTTGGAAGGAATTGCGATGGCCGAGCTCCAGTGATGTCATCTGTCTGCTATGGCGGGCCCCAGGCTCCTTGCCAGGGTGTTCAAATGGGAGTGGGCTGGGACTGATCTGTCTCTGTTTGTTTTCAACTCCCGGTCGCCGGCGGGCGGGCGGTCTCCAGCTGTCCAGTCACACAGTCAGCGGGTGGGCTGTCACTGGTGGGCGGGAGATCTCTAGCCACCCAGTTGCACGTGCAGCCAGCGGGCGATTGGTCGCTGGTAGGCAGGCGGGCACCAGCCACCCAGTCGCACCAGCAGCGGGCTGTTTGTGACCAGTGGGCGGGCGTTCTCCAGCCGCCCAGTCACGCGGGCCTGGCCTCTAGTCCCCTGTTATCTCCTGCTAGTCCTGGTTTCTCGTGCTAGACCAGATTTTCCCTGAGTGATGCCTCTCGTTAGCTCATACTGTCCTCTGGGCCTGCCGTTTCTTGGGTGTGGATGGTGTCTATGGGGAACCCCGGCACTCTATTGTTTTGATTTTTTCCTCTTGCCTCTCTCCCAGCTCTGGCTAGACAGGTTTCGTTTTCGCCGCTGATGGGAGGGGAAGTTGAAGGTCAGGTGCCTCTAGTTTTCCCGACGTCTTTATGCAGGCTCTCTCTGATAATCTCTCCAATGAAAAGCCTAAGAGAGATTTTATGTGAATTCCCTGCTGTATGGGAGATGAGCTGAGTAACACAAACCTGTTTTATTGTTGCAATCTGTTGGAGAATGGCGGTGGTTACTTCTGCTCTCCAAGATGGTGGCCGTTGGTTTCCTTGGTGGAGTTTTTATTGTGGGGGGATAGAACTTTAGCACTTCCTTCCCCGTCTGAAATCCCAAACTCAGCCCGGGGCTCAGTTGGAGGTCAGCCAGCAGGATTCCACAGAATCTGCAGCAACGTTTCTCCCTGCCGGCTGGTCGCTTCTAGGTGGTGCCCTGCTGTCTCTAGCCACGGGGCAGTCCACACAGATTTGTCAGCCCGGATCTCCGGTCGCACATTTGGCTCATGTTTGAGACTCAATTACCGGACCTCATTGGTGGAAATCATTCTTCTAGGTTTTGGTGCACACCCATTTTTCTGTAAGATCCTAACAAGATAATTTTTTGTCGTTCTAACTCGTTATTCACCTGTGAAGTGGCAAAGTTCACAGGGTGTGAGTGGCAGATTCAGAGACATCCCTTCATCCTGACCAGGTTGTTTGCCATGGAAGATGACTTTTGCTGTCTCAGGTCCTTCATAGCTGCCTACATCTTCTTCATGGCTTATTTCTCCATGGACCTTTGAGGTTCTCAGCAGGTGAAAGATCCCCTACATTCCTGTATTATAAGACCAACTCTGTCCGTGCTCTTCTTTAAAGTTAGATTGAGGAAACACTGTAGGGTTAGGGTTAATAACATGTTTGATTTGGGTTAGGAATCATTCTGTTTATGAATAATTCTATTGAGAAGCTGCGATATGTATAAGAATATATAGTTGAAATATATGTAGGAAAACAGAAATCTAAGTAAGATTTGAATCCCAGAATGGCATTGGGCCCTTAATTGGGATACTTAGCGTTGAATTACGTTCTGCACAGATGTCTCAGGTAAATTGATATACAATGTCATAGGACCCTGTACCTTGGAAGATTGAATGTAGATGAGAACATCCATTTAAAAAGGTATAGTTGTTATTGAATGGTTAATTAAATAGGTACTTGTCACTTCCTGTTTTTCTCTATGCTTAACAAAACACTGTTGAAATCTTGAGAACTGTTTGCTAATCTTGTTCCCAGAATGTGCTGTCCCCAGTTTTCAAAACTGCAGAATTTACTCTCTCACCTGGTTGCATGCAAACTGCCCACTCCCACTGACCCATCAATAAACTTCCCTCCTTGCCCTCGGCAAGGAAAGTATATAAGCTCTGCTCAAACTCTTCTCAGGGCTCTCTGCTGTATTCAAGTGAGCTCTGAGCCCCAGCATGCTGGAACTCCAATAAACCCTTTGCTGTTTCATGAGTCAGTTTCTTGGTGGTCTCTTCCTCCAATGCACGCCCGACCTTTACACATGAAGTTTCCACTGATATCTGGCAGCGGCGGATGAGAGACCCCAACGGGCTAATCTTGGGGTAAGTAAGTCTCCTATTCCTGGTTTCAGGTTTCAGGTAAGGACTTGGAAAAATGCCTAATGATGAAGAGTGTGAGCTCTCTCCGACAGTGGCTGACAGACGTGTCACAGAGCCACAGGCCACGTTCCTGGAGGACGCCCCAGAGGACGTGGGAAATTTAGTTATAATAGATTCCTCGACTCAGTGATATTTTGTTTTGGATTCGGTATTGCCAGCCCATTGGTTATTGCCGGCTACTCAGTCCTGATCTCAGTGTTGGACGTCCATTGCCTGTCTTTATTGTCTTGTCTTGTCTGTTTCATGTGTCATTGCTTTCACTGTTTGTGGATCTTTCATTATGGGACAGAGCACTTCAATGCTAGATCTCAGTTTAAAGGGCGACTCTTATGCGTGGTCTCATAAAATCCCAACACAATTAATGGCAATACTTCTCTGAGCTCAGTTCCAGAACTCAGTCTCTAAGGGGAATCACACCAGAGTTCAAGCCCAGGTGGACCCAGTCATCTCTTCCAAATGCCACACAAATGACCACAATTAAAACCAAAACACTCCCCAATGGCCCTCATCTTCTTCCATATAGACACTCATCATAACCTCTGGCTGGACGTTTCCATGAGGGGCATAGCCCAAGACAGTGTCCAAAACATGCTCCCTTGCCGCTAATTTGCCTAAAGTCAGGGGGGCCTGGAAACCCTTCCAGTGAACCAGGATTGATCAAATACGCCTGCCATTAATACTGATCTTCTTCTGCAATTTGAGGCCTACTGACTGTCAGGTGTAGATTCTTTATGTGAATTTCAGTCATAAGAAAACCCAACCACATCTGCAGTGCTTTGAAAAACTCATTTGACCCAAAGGATCCCAATTCTCACTTGATGGACGTCAAGAACCTAACAGAGGAAGGAGAGAAACTTCACCCACAATGGCTGCTCTTTTGGCCATTTTGGTTTTGGATGCACACATGGGATCTTTCTTTAGATCTATCAGTTGCAGAGAATAAGACACAGCCTCACACAGGGCATAGAGTTGGATTCAGACACATCCATTTCCAAAGCAATTAAGCAAAGAGCCACAGGTTATGCCCATTCATTTCCATCTGAAAACTGTTTTCTTCAGGCTTCACAAAGGGGTGGTCTGAAACAAAGAACTTCTTGACATTCAAGGCAACAGAACATTATGTAAGCAAAAGGCTCAAAGAAGGGTTTCTCCACTGAGAGTTTACTGGTCACACTGATATCTGTGTTTTCTGAGATGCTCGCCATTCCCTTCATCTATCCAGTACATGGCCATGTCACAGAGCTTGGAGGTGGTACATATCTTGGACACAAAACCATGAGCCTATTCTGGAGATTGGCCAGAATTCAGAAAGAAAATTGAAAATTACTAAGATCGTTGGTGTTGCCCATCCTTAAGGAAAGCTGCAATCCATTCATTAATTGGTCAGGATGAATGCTGGGAAGCTTTCTACAAGACAGGACAAATCCATTGATGCATTCTCTTTTCTAATGTCTACAACCACGGACATAGTGGGATACACAGACATAGAAACACTCGCCTTGTCAAACGTCTTACTAGAAACAGTTCAACCCAAAAAAACAAACCACCTTTCCTACCTATTCTCAGAACATGAGACAAAATCATAAACCCAAAACCACACCCATATTGGCACCTCCTTCCCCCAAGTAGGTCTGTGACTCTAGGGAGTGTCCTCTGACTGGTGGGCCATACAATTTTCCCCTGAAAAGTCCTGTCCTGTCTCAGGTCTGTTCTCCTTGACCAACTCTGTTAAGTTGTCAGAAGCTAGTGTTTAGCCACTACCTGCTTTCTCAGGAAAGGCCCTTCTTCAGAGCTCTCCTTGATTTTGCCATCCTAACATCAGTATGTACAAAGAAAGACTGACTCTGTCCTTGGTAAATCCAAACAAGTGAGCCCATTGGGACTGGGACTGGGACTGGCTCTATGTGCCTGGTTTCCAGTATCCCAAGTTCAGAGAGATCCATCACCAATAAAGTGAGGTGAGGTCACTCCCTTCAGGAACTGAATAAATTCACTGCCTTGTAAACCATTTTGTCCTAATAGTTGCTTCCAAGTGTCCCATTAGATGGAGGCTTCCCCTACTTCCTTTGAAACTTTCACAAGTTAGAATGGTATGTCAACCTTAGGAACCCGGGAATAGCTATCCACACAGGCCTGGTTTGGTCAATCTCCTCTACATTAAGAAGAGAGAGGCTGATTCAGACACATCCCTTCATCTTGACCAGGGTGATTGCCATGGAAGATGACTTTTGCTCTTGCAGATCCTTCATAGCTGACTATATCTTCTCCAGGATTCATTTCTGCATGGACTTTGGAGGTTCTCAGCAGGTGGAAGATCCCCTACATTCCTGTATTGTAAGACCAACTCTGTCCCTGCTTTTCTTTAAATTTAGGTTGATAGAACAGTGTATTCTTAGGGCTAATAAAATGTTTGATTTGAGTTAGGAATAATCCTGCGGGATGAATAATGGTATTGGGAACCTGAGATATTTATAAAAATATAGAGGTTAAATATATGAATGAAAACCGAAATCTAGGTAATTTTGAAGCCCAGAAGGGCATTGGGCCCTTGATTGGGATACTTAACTTTGATTTACATTGTGTACAGATGTCTCAGATAAATAGATATACAATGGCATCGGACCTTGTAGCTTGGATGATTGAATGTTGAAGAGAACATCCAGTCAAAAACGGATAGTAGGTAGAATTAGGTACAGAGTTGGTTTAGGAAGAAGAGTGAGTATAGGATTTGGAACAAAAGTTCTGGAGCATTAGGGTTGTGGTTAGAGAGTGAAAGTGAACATAAGTTCATGTGAAGGGTCAGTCACAATGGTGAACTGGTGAAAATATGCAGGAAACCACATATCTTTAGAGACATTATGAAATCAGGCAAAGTATAAAGTGAGTGATATAATTATGAATTTTCAACAGGGTTGAGTTTGAATATATAATCTTAGGAAGAAACAAATTTCCCCTTCCTCTCCTGTTTTCTCTTTTCTTTCCACTATACAAAGTCTAATCTGGGACAGAAAAGATCCGTCCTTTATAGGGCATATCAGGACATATACAGGATTGCCTGGAGCCCTTAGTTTGGGTAATGATTTAGCAGATAAAACTACGCATGACATACATATTTTCTCTACAGTAGAAGAAGCTACAAATTTTCATAAAAATTTCCATGTCAATGCTAATACTATACATAAGCGCTTTAAAATAACTAAGGAACAAGCTAGACAAATAATAAAACAATGTCAAAATTGTGTGACCATTTTACCACAAGTTAATCTTGGAGTCAATCCTAGAGGATTGATACCTAACCATATTTGGCAGATGGACGTCACAAACTTGCCAGAAATTGGAAAATTAAAATATTTGCATGTTACAGTTGATACTTCTTCTGAATTTTTGATGGACTCCCTTCATGCCGGAGAAAAAAAACTAAAGATGTTATAGCTCATTGCTTACAAAATTTTGCCACTGTGGGCATTCCAAAACAGTTAAAAACAGATGTTGCCCCTGGTTATACTTTTACCTCTTTTAAAGAATTTTGCTCATCATTTTGCATTACTCATATAACAGGAATCCCATACAATCCGCAGGGACAAGGCATAGTTAAATGAGCTCATCAAACTATTAAAACGTACTAATTAAACGAAAAAAAAGGAATTGGGAAGGGGTATATATTCCCCAAAGATAAACTTAAAATAACCCTTTTTACTCTAAACTTTGGAAATTTGGATTCATCAGGGCTTAGTCCTGTGGAAAGGCATATGTGTCCAAAAAATGTACATAAGCCCAAGGTACTTTGGAAGGATATTCTAACAGGACAATGGAAATGTCCTGACCCAGTAATTGTCTGGAGTTGGAGGTCTGTTTGTGTGTTTCCACAGGGAGAACAGCAGCCGATTTGGATTCCAGAGAGACTAACTAAAGCGATTTCTACAGATTAAAAGAATATGATTTGGCTCAAATCCATAACAGCTGATATCCAGAACTCCAGTTTGGCTATTCTTACATCTGTGACAAATCCAGGATGCTTTTTTCAATATCTATTTTATTATTACCCTTTCCCATGTCATGAAGTTCTATTTTGTTTTTTGAGCT
This sequence comes from Callospermophilus lateralis, assembly GCF_048772815.1. Lineage (NCBI taxonomy): Eukaryota > Metazoa > Chordata > Mammalia > Rodentia > Sciuridae > Callospermophilus > Callospermophilus lateralis. The sequence continues at coordinate 157,525 of NW_027516877.1, forward strand.
CATACAAACCTAGGTTAATGTTTTGCTGATCAGTTCTATTTTTGGACTATAGAGTTTTTAGACATTGCAATGGAGATTTCACCTGTAAAATGTTATAAGGCCTTTACTCTTATGTTAAGTGTTGTATGTATTATATTACGTGTGCACACTTGTGTTTTTTGTTATATGTTTGAATGTACGTATGTCCATATATCATATATGATGAGCGCTCATGAAAAAATGGATCCAAATATATTTTTATACACTTGATGTAAATGTTTTAATTTAAATTGGGTAAACACCTGTTGAGGATTGTTTTAAAATGTGTACAAAAATGGAGGTTAACAGATCTGTTTGTTTACTTTCACCTTTTCTTTTCATTATATTTAATAATTCTCTTCAAGACAATGTAAATTGTTAAGAAAATTGTTTTCTTTTAGTACCTTCTGGAATGTTACATAATTTTTCTTTGGCCATTATTGCCAAAATTCCTATCTTCATCCCAGTGCCTGTAAAGACAAAGATAAAACCAATCTACAGCTTCTGCAATAGCCATCACTGAACTGCTTGCAGAACTTGCCTGGACTATGTATCACCTGTATGCATTGTGAACTCACCTGCATGCATTGTGAACAATATGTTGGTGAATTGACATGTGGTAGTGTTGGGGTATTTTTGCTGATGATGTCATCGGTGGTACAATTTTTCCAAAAGGAGCCGTCAATTGGCTTGGTGTATCTTCCTCCCTTCTGCTGTCATGGTCGTTCAGCTAAAATTTGGGGGCCAACAGAGGTGAGACAAAGAACCTCACCCCCCGCTGGTACAAAGACCTCTCCACAGGTGTGACTGTATACTGGACCTGTAGCTAGTGACGGGTAAGATCCAATTGCAATGGTACCAATCTAAGACTGGAGGCTGATACCTTGAGGTCAGCTCATTCGATAATGGGTAAGCACCATATGTACTATTGGACAACCTAAGGCAGGCATGGTCCCTAAGCCACATGCTTGTTGTTTAAACAGAGAGGGGGAGGTGTTGAGAGGCACAGCCCAAGGGGCCAAACAAACTTTCAGACTGCCAGCTGATGATTGGCTAACAGCGGCCCCAGCAACATCAAGCTAATTGGCTCCTCTGCGGTGATGCTCATTGGAGATGCTCATTGAGCAGTTTCCCCACCCTTTGAGACTGCAAGCTGATGATTGGCTCACAGCAGCCCCAGCAATATCTAGCTGATTGGCTCCTCTGTGGTAATGCCATTGGGCTGTTTCCCCACCGTTTCAGACAACGGAGCAGCTCAATGTGGGACTTTTTGGGCTCTGCCCACACGACCCAGCCAATCGACCTCAAGAGAAGGAGTGTGGAGGTTGAGAGCTTGTGGGAAGCCAGTAGTGGCAGATGGGCTCTGAGGGTTTTTCCCGAGGAGCTAATTTTTAGTCATGTGTGGTTCTAAAAGTAAGGTTAGTTTCTTTTGACAAGTGGCTCCTGAATTGTGCCCAGCCAGATTGCAGCAATCCTAAAGTGATGGAGAAAAAGAACCCAAACAGAATAGAAATACAAGCAGTTTAGAGAGGCATGGTGTATAGTTGGATTTACCTTTTTCCTGATAAAGGGTAGGTGTTATAAATCTAGTCAATTTTAAATTGAAATAGTTCTCCATGTGTTTTATAGTTAAAAAATATGTGAATTCCTATCTCCCTTTATCTGTAGCCTATTCAGCACATGTATTTTTGTATGTACATATAGAATCCTACCTGGTATCACATGTACATTTTTGTTAGATGGCTGACTTGGCAGATACAAATTTTTAGAAGAGGTCACTCCTCCTAAACTTTGTTGGAATTGAAAATTAAAACTATGGGTGAGCTTCCTAGTTGAACAATATAATACATAAATCCATGTTCAGTAAAATGAATAGTTTTGGATCTGTGGATGTTATATATTTCATGATGAATTTCGATTGGCATATATATTGCTACCTTTTAATGCCTCTCTCTCTCTCTCTCTCTCTCTCTCTCTCTCTCTCTCTCTTTCTATATATATATATATATATATATATATATATATATATATATATATACATACACACACACACTCTCCAGATTTTTCAGAATGTAAAATATATGTGTCTTATTATACAATCCCTAAATGCATTCATATTCATGAATGTGGATTTATAACCAAATGTTCACAAAGTTATTTTCAGAAATATTCATCCACCTTAAATACATATTGTATCCTAGTACTGAAATCAAAATTCAGTGAATGGTGCATAGAAGTCCTAATTTTTCTACAGTAACTGACCCACTTTAACATCAATGCAAGTAGATTCCTATGGGACATGATGTGTATTTTGACCTTCATTTTTATTCAACACTGTTACATGACTATTTCTTCAGTTTATGCACATCATAGGATATATATTTCATTCACAATTTTGCAAATTGATAGGTTTTTGTTTCACTTTTAATCACTTCTTGCTTCAGTACACAAGTATTCCTCTATGTTTTTTGACTGGTCTTTTCATGATACTTCATTTTATTTTAGATTTCAATAATCACTTTTAAAGCAAAACTCACACACTCTTCATGATAAACCATAAACCCAATATTACCATTAGATGTATAAATGGTTGTAATGAATGTATTTATCTCAATATAAGATTTCCTGTAAATTTGTAAATATCAATTCAATCCAATATTTAAAGTTGGAACCAGTAATATTATTTATTCACAGTATGGTCTATTCATTCATTTTATCTATATTCCTAGACACAGGGAACACCTATTTGTACACCCTATACTAATTTATACACCTTCAAAATATTGCCCACAGAAATGGTGGAAGAAATACTCATGTCACCTGATCTACATATGCACTTTATCACAGTAATATTCTGGAAACAAAATGCAAAGTTCACACTTATGACTGTGCCAAAGCCTAAATGGAAAGTGTGCATGGATTACTAACAATATCCATGTCCAGATTGCCTAATTCTCTCAAATGTCAATCCTATTGGTGACTAAATATTTGATTCTTTCTAAGATTTTATACTCAACCTCTACCCTGTTGAAAATGTCTAATCCTATCACTCAATTTATACTTTGCCTGATTTCTTAATATCTCCATTGATATCTGCTTCCCCATATATTTTCCCCAGTTCATCATTGTGTCTGACTCTTCACATGTGGTGACATTTACATTCACTCTCTACCGCAAACCCTATTGCTAAAGAACTTTTTGTCCAAATCCTATACTCACTTTTCTTCCTAAACCTACTGACTATCTTCCTAATCCTACCAACTATGCCTATATGAGTGGATGTTTTCTTCTACATTCAATCATCCAATTTTCAAGGTCCTATGCCATTGTATATCGATTTATCTGAGACATCTGTTTAGAAGATATTTAAAAGCTAAGTATCCCAATCAAGGGCCCAATGCTCTTCTGGGCTTCAAATCTTACCTAGATTTCTGTTTTTATACTTATATTTCACCTATATATTCTTGTAAATATCACAGGTTCCCAATACCATTATTCATCCAGCAGAATGATTCCTATCCCAAATAAAACCTGTTATTACCCTAACCATACATTGTTCCCTCAATGTAACTTTACAGAATAGCAGGGAAAAAGTTGGTCTTACACTACAGGAATGTAGGGGATCTTCAATCTGCTGAGATCCTCAAAGGACCATGCAGAAATGATTTCTGGAGAAGTTGTAGGCAGCTATGAAGGACCTGAGGGAGGAAAACTAAACTTCCATGGTAAACAACCTGGTCAGAATGAAGGGATGTGTCTTTATCAGCCTCTTTCATCTTAATGTAGAGAAGATTGACCAAACCAGGCCTGTGTGGAGAGCTGTTCTCGGGTGCCTATGGTTGATATACCATTCCAACGTGTGAAAATGTCACAGGAAGTAGGGGCACCCTCCATCTCATGGGACCCTTGGAAGCAACTCTTAGGACAAAGTGGTTGCCAAGGGAGTGACTTCATTCACTTCCTGATTGAGGTTACCTCACATAACGTCCTGGGTGATGGAACTCTCTAAACGTGGGATTCAGAAAGCCAGGCAAGGACAACCAGTCCCAGTCCCAGTCCCAGTGGTCTCACTTTTTTTGGATTTACCAAGGACAGAGTCTGTCTTTCTTGGTACCTACTGATGTGAGGATGGCCAAAAGACAGGAAAGCTAAGAAGAGGGGCCTTTCCTGATAAAGCAGGTAGTAGCTCACCACTGGCTTCTGACAACTTCACACAACATTCTTCCCTCAATGCAGCACAAAGGTCCCTTTCACTCATGAAGAGGAGGTCCAACCCTCAACTGTTCTGTAAAAGAACTTCAGAGAGAGAGGTTAAAGATTTTTGCAAAGCTGTTATGGAGGTTTCTAATATATTTAAGTTTTGGTCTATTTCTGCTTCTAACTGGGTCATTTGTTGTGTCCCATGGACCAGGGCAGTGGTTCCTGTGCCCACCCTTGTGGCAACTCCTATTCTTTATAGGATGGCTAAAGTGAGGGACATATGTTCCCAGTGAAACCGGGTTGTATGTCCCACCTATTCGATCTTCAAATGAACCTGCGTCATGATAGAGCATTCTGGGTAACATATGCACCATTACACAATTAATCACATCCGTTTTTCATTTCATGAAAACATCAACAATGTTTTAGTATATAGAATTATACTGTTGTAGGGACGGACAAGGCAAGGCACCTGAGATAGCACCAAAGACAGTGAAACAGTCCTATTTGGTTGCACCCAGATTCAGAGGGCATTGCTTCGGTTGTAATCAATTAATCTTCTGAATTCCAAGTTTAGGTAGTTTCAGAATTTTGTACCCAACATGTAAGAGAAGTGGCTCAGAAGATCACACTCTGCAAAAGTTCACAAAAAGCTGTTTTTGTTTCTGTTTTTTTTTTTTTTCTCTGTTCTGAGCAAGTTAACTTTTCAAGGACAACTGAGTGGGGGAGAGATTTTACTTCCCTTTCTTTTTTTCCCCCTGCTAGCTGTTACCATGGAGCCCAGATGGTAACTTCTTTATCTTAGAAATGTTGCCATCTCTGTGAAGCCCCAGTTCAAGGCCAGAGGAATTGTTCACATATTTTGTGAAAATCTAGTAAGGGGGTGTCTAGCTTAGGAGTGCTGATTATTTTTAGCCAGTGGCCAAGTGGAACAGGGCAACATTAAAAGAGGAAGGTTATCTACACTGAAATCGTTTATAGGGACTTTTTTGCTGAAAGTCCTAAAGTCAGCCATGGTGAAGACTCCTGGAGAAGGTCAGTGAAAACTTTTCTGTGGGCCTGGTACAGAGGGGGGAGACAGAGAAGTCGGGGCTTAGAGCAGCTTCATGGATCTGAGAATGAGAAAGGAGAGATGTAAAAGAATAATGGGAAAGGGGTTTGGGATATTCCTAGCAACAAAACTTGAGCAGTAGAACAGGTAGAGCAGAGGGGAAGAAGGGAGTGAGTATCCACAAAGCCTGTGAGGGACTTTAAATTTTTAGTAACCTGTTTTCAGTGATGAAAGAGCAACTTTAAAGGCCATTTTCATTACATTTGGATAAGGGTCTGAGGGCTCTCATCAGCTGGCTTGAGCTATGGGTTAGCTGGAAAGAGGACCTGGTGGGACCCAGTGTGGGCAGTGACAAGAGAAGAGAGGAGTGAGTCGGTGGAGGGGTACCTCAGTACCTGCTTCTCAGCCAGGGGGCAATGGTCTGAGAACTGGTGTTGGTTTGGGTTTTTGATCTAGTAATTGAAGGGAAGAAATCAGGTTGCTGAGTTTGGAGTGACAGCAGATAGTCTGGAGAAGAAGGCTGAGGGTGAGGATCTATTGGAGAAGCATAGTTCAGGATGTGAGCGAAGGAGGGAAAACGCCTCCACATAGGGGAATCTCCTTTTACCCTTTTGAGCACTTGCAGAAGTTAAAAAAGGTCACACAGTATTTGAGGATCTAGAGACCCCTCTGGGGGCCATGGGTTTTGGTTATCTAATTGGTCATATGGCCAATGCTGTGTACAGAATTTGATGAGGAGTTCGGGTTCCATCAGGAAGCCCCTGTATGCTCACATACCCATGACTTACAGAAGAAATTGGCTTTTCCTCCACACAGCTGTTGCTGTTTGTGGCTTTGATTGTCTGCCGGGCAAACATAGTAATCTAGGCTAGCCAACCTGCACCTGGCTTACCTGTCCCGACATCCATAATGTTTGTTTCCATTATTTATGGTACAAAAGGTATTTAATGGAATTTTAGTTGGATCCTCTTCATCAGGGATATCCTAATAGGAAAGACCTATAGCCAGCTAGCAAATGTCTGGGTGGAGAAATGGCCACCAGGTCCCAAAGTGGGCTATATGTGAGATAGATTATACTTCTTCTCCAGTAGGATTTGTGATCAGCCATCGCTGCTGAAAGGGCTGATGAGGGTTAGAACTACTGGTGGTCAAGGAGAGACTCTATAGCTTCATCCACCTGGCGAATACACAATTTGAAAGGGTTACCAGTCTCTTCCAGTTTCCAGGCAGAGTCTGGACAGGGTGCAGGCTTGAGATGAGAGGCCAGGATCCAGGAAGTGATTCTGTCTACCTTTACCACTGTAGATGTTATAAGTAGAACCTGGTATGGTCCTTTCCAGTGGGGTTCCAGGGATGACACCTGATCTTGTCTTACATAGACAAAGTCTCCTACTTGATATTGATGTGGAGTCCCCTCATCTCCAGGTTGGTAGGCAGTGGCCAGCTGTTTTCACAGGTATCGCTGAGTTCTTTCAACAGCTGTAAGTCTGTCAAGCATGGTGGTGTGGAAGGGATCGTTAGGTCTTAGAGTTGGGGTTAGGTCCCTTACTGGAATAGGGGCCCCATAGGGAATTTCATAGTGGGTGAGGTTACACAAAGAAACAGAGAGAGAATTTCTTGCATGAAACATTGCATAAGGCAGAAGCATTGTCCAATCTTTTATGTCGGTCTCTAAGCTTAATTTCATTAAGGTCTCTTTAATGGTTCTATTCATTCATTCTACCTGTCCTGCACTCTGTGGTCTATAAGCACAATGTAATCCCCAGGGTACTGGCTAACCCCTAACGTACCTGGGTCATGAATGCAGGTCCATTATCAGACTCTGTTACCTTAGGCAGGTCGTATCTTGGAAAAAAATCTTCCAGGATCTTCTTGACCACCATTTGTGCTGTTTCTTTCTTTCTTTCTTTCTTTCTTTCTTTCTTTCTTTCTTTCTTTCTTTCTTTCTTTCTTTCTTTCTTTTTTTTTTTTTTTGGTGGGGAAGGCTTTAATCCATCCTGAAAATGTATCTACAAAGACTAGGAGATATTTAAGTCCATACCTTGCATGCTTAATTTCAGTAAAGTTCACTTCCCAGAATTGTCCTGGTCTTTTTCCTCCTAGGTGCTTTCCTCCAGGAAGCTTGGAAGGGTAAGCATAAACCAATTGATGGACCCGACAGGCTTTTGTTACCCATTCAGTCCTTTTGCTGTGATTTGGTTAGTGGAAAACTCTGTTCTTGATCCTTCAGGAATGCCTGCAGTTTCTTTGAACAAAGTTGAGTGAGTTGATGTACATTTTCTACTGACATAGTTAGAGCCATGACTATAGGAGTTTTTACTGAAGGATTTAGAAATCCCACTTGGTTGCCTTCAGGGTTAAAAGTTATTTTGGCCCAGAGCTTGGTGAGCAGATCTCTGCCCATCAATGGGGCCAGGCATTCTGTGATTACTAGGAAGGATTGATGGATTTTCCTTTTCCCAGGTCCATGGTCCTCTTAGTTGTCCAAGCCCGATACTTACTGCCATTTGCCCCTTGAACTAGAGACCTTTTATTTGATAGATGGCCCAATGGGGCCTTAAGGGCTGAGTATATTGCCCCGTATCCACTTCAAAGTTTACTGGGGTCCCCTACACTTCAAAAGTTACCCTGAGCTCCGGGAGGGGATGTTAGCCCCGACTTTTGGAGTCATCCTCAAGAGTCAGAATGGCTGGCAGGAGTGGCTGTCTCTTTCTAGGGAACTCTTTGGCCCAGTGTCCTTTTTTTTACAGTAGGCACAGTGATCTGAGGCAAGGAGTGGCCTCTGGCGTGGGCCCAGGTATCCCTTCCTGTCTCCCTGTTTCTTAATTTCTGGCCTATTTGTTGTTGTGACCAGGACCTTAGTCAGCGCCTTAGTCTGTCTTTTGTTTCTTTTATCCTCCCTTTGTTCCCTTCTCTTCCTCAGTTTCTCTCTTAAAGTATACCTTCTCGGCTTCTCTGACTAAATCTCTCAAAGTCATATCTTGTAATCCATCTAAGCATTTTAACTTTCTTTTAATATCCGGGGCAGCTTGCCCAATAAAGGCCATTGTGACAGATGACTTTTGATCCTCTGCCTGAGGATTGAAAGGAGTATATCTTCTATATGCCTCCATAATTCTCTCTAGAAACATAGAGAGAGGTTCTTCAGGCCCTTGAATAATCTCTCTTACCTTGGCCTAATTAGTTGGTCGCCTAGCGGCCGCACGGAAACCCACTATTAGAGCCCGGTGATAAGTGAACAGATGTTCCCTACCTTCAAAGATTTGGGGGCCACAGTTGGGTTGGTTCAAAGGAAAGCTGGCTTTGATTATCTTGGGAAGTTGTGTCAGTCACGCATCTGGTCAGAGGATATTTTTTTCCAGCTTCCAGGAGTATTCTATTTTGATCCCCTGTCATGAAGACAGTCCCTATGAGTTGTTGGCAGTCATCTCAAGTAGGCTAGTGTGAAAACATCAATGACTCAACCAGACCTGTGTGCCAGGTGGGGTGCTCAGAAAAAGGGGGATTGTTATATTTCCAATTATGTACGTCTGAAGAGGAGAATGGCCAAAACTGGTAGGCTTGCATTTTTTCCCCCATGGCCGTCGTCAATCTTTGGCCCATAGGGATGGAGGGGGAGCATCATGGGAGTTCCAGTGTTTTCAACTATTCACTGCTGGCGAGTTTCTATAGCCGGGCCAGCTTCCTCAAGGGAAGGAAGGGCTGTGTGTGCCACTGGGGAGCTATCTGGAGGGTGCTGTGCTCCTCCAATTGCAGAGAGGCTGAGTCAGCAGCAGGGGAATCACTTAGAGGGTGTTGGGGATTGGGGGAAGAGGGCAGGGGATAAGGAGGAGAATCCAGTAGAGTCAAATCTTGTGACTCAGGGAGAACAGAGGGTGGAGAAGGAAGAAGAGCAGAGGGTTTGAGAGATCATGGGGGAAGGAGTAGGAGCACGGGCAGCGGTAAGGAAAGGCTTCACCCATGGAGGAGGAGATTTGCAGAGGTCCTGCAAAGTTAAGATATATGGCGGAATGATCCAGATGGCTATGTGGCCCTGGCTAAAAGACAATATCTCTAACTTTTTAAATTAGTGGGAAGTAGAAAGATCCTTCTAGAGGCCATCCGACTCGAAAGGTGGGTCATTCTGAGGCACAGAGCATCTTCCAGGTCCAGTGTTTTACTAAATAAAAAAGATTCTGAGCCCTTATGTGGACTTTGGGCCAGTGATCAATGGTCAGGGACAGAGGCATTGAAGTGCTCTGTCCCATAATGAAAGATACACAAATAGTGAAAGCCACGACACATGGGGTCTCACATTCGCCGCTGCTGGATTTCAGTGGAACCTCCATATGAAAAGGTCGGGCAAGCCTTGGAGGAAGAGACCACAAAGAGATTGTCACATGCAACAGCAAAGGGTTTATTGGGGGTCCACCATGCTGGGGCTCAGAGCTCAATTCAAAAGAGATGAGAGCCCTGAGAACACCTTAAGCAGAGTTTATATAATTTTCTTGGAGAGGGCAGGGAGGAAAGTTTATTGATGGGTCCGGGTGAGTGGGCAGTGTGCGTGCACAAGGGTGAGGGAGTACATTCTGCAGTTTGGCAGTTGGGGAGAGCACATTCTGGGAACAAGATTAGCAAAGAGTTCTCAAGATTTCAAAAGTGTTTTGTTAAGCATACAGAGAAACAGGAAGTGACAAGTACCTATTTTATTAACCTTTCACTACCGACTATCCCTTTTTGACTGGATGTTCTCTTCTACATTCAATCATCCAAGGTACAAGGTCCTAGGCCATTGAATATTGATTAATCTGACACGTCTGTGCAGAACCTAATTCAAAGCTAAGTATCCCAATCAAGGGCCCAATTCTCTTCTGGGCTTCAAAACTTACCTAGATTTCTGTTTTCATACATGTATTTCACCTATATATTCTCATACATATCACAGGTTCCCAATACCATTATTCATCCAGCAGAATGATTCCTAACCCAAATCGAAAATGTTATTAACACTAACCGTACACTTTCCCCTCAATCTAACATTACAGAGAGGAGGGACAGAGTTAGTCTTACAATACAGGAATGTAGTGGATCTTCCACCTGCTGAGAACCTCAAAGGTCCATGCAGAAATGTCCTCTGGAGAAGACGTAGGCAGCTATGAAGGACCTGGGAGAGTAAAAGTCATCTTACATGACAAACAACCTGGCCAGGATGAAGGGTTGTGTCCAAATCAGCCTCTCTCGTCCTAATGTAGAGAAGATGGACCAAACCAGGCCTCTGTGGAGAGCTGTTCCCAGGTTCCTATGGTTGATATACCAATCTAACTTGTGAAAGTGTCACAGGAAGTTGGGGCAGCCACCATCTCATGTGACCCTTGGAAGCAACTGTTAGGACAAAGTGGTTGCCAAGCCAGTGAACTCATTCAGTTCCTGAAGGAAGTGACCTCACCTCACTTCTGTGGTGATGGAACTCTCTGAACATGGGATCCAGGAAGCCAGGCATCCAAGCCAGTCTCAGTCACAGTCCCTGTGAGCTCACTTGTTTGGATTTACCAAGGACAGAGTCAATCTTTCTTGGTACCTACTGATGTGAGAATGGCCAAATACCAGAAAAGCTCTGAAGAGGGGCCATTCCTGAGAAAGCAGGTAGTGGCTCACCACTAGCTCCTGACAACTTCACAGAGTTGACCAAGGAGACCAGATCTGATAAAGGACAGGCCATTTTGGGAGAACATAGTATGGTCCAGAAGTCAGAGGACACTCTGGATAGTCACAGACCTACTTGAGGGAAGCAGGTGCCTTTTTGGGTGTTGGTGTGGGTTTGTGGTTTTGTCTCATATTCTGAGAATAGGTAGGAAAGACGGTTTTGTGGTTTGGAGTGAAATGTTTCTACTAAGTCGTTTCACAGGGCATGTGTTTCTATGTCTGTGTATCTCACTGTGTCCGTGGTTGTAGACATTAGAAAAAAAGAATGCATCAATGGATGTGTCCTGTCTATTAGAAAGCTTCCGAGCATTCATCCTGCCCAATTAATGAATGGACCAGGGCTTGCATAATCAATGGGTAACACCTGCTATCTTCCTAAGTTCCAGGTTTCTTCCTGAATTCTGGCCACTCTCCAGAATAGGCTCATGGTTTTGTGTCCAAGATATGTACCACCACCAAGCTCTGTCACATGGCCATATACTGGATAGCTGAAGGGAATGGCGAGCATCTCAGAAAACTCAGATATCAGTGTGACTACTAACATCTCAGTGGAGAAACCATGGTTGGGCCTTTTGCTTAACAATTGTTCTTTTCCCCTGAGTCAGGAAGGACTTTGCCTCAGGCCAACCCGTTTGTGAAGCCTGAAGAAAACCGTTTTCAAATGGAAATGAATGGGCATCACCTGTGTCTCTTTGCTTAATTGCTTTGGAAAGGGATGTGTCTGAATCAGGCTCTTGCCCCAGTGTGAGGCTGTGGCTTAGATTGTCAGCACCTGATGGATGTAAAGAAAGATCCCATGTATGCATCCAACACCAAAATGGCCAAAAGAGCAGTCATTGTGGGTGAATTCTCTTGTCTTTCTCTGTAAGTTTCCTGACCTCCATCAAGTGAGAATAAGGATCCTTTGGGTCTAATGAGTTCTTTAAAGCCCTGCAGAGGCTAGCCCATTGGTGCTTGGGTTTTATCATGACTCCAATACACATAAATAATCTAAATCCCACAGTCAGTAGGCCTCAAATTGGAGAAGTGGAGCAGTATTAAATGCAGGCCTATTGGATCACTCCTGTTTCACAGGAAGGGTGTCCAGGCCACTCAAACTTTAGGCAAACGAGGGGCAAGGGAGCTTATTTTGGATACTGTCTTGTACTGTGCTCCTCATGGAAACCTCTAGCAAGAGGTTATGTTCAGTGTCTATATGAAATAAAATGAGGGCCATGTGGGATTTTTTTTGGTTTCAATTGTTTTCATTTGTGTGGCAGTTGGAAGAGGTGACTGGGTCCACCTGGGCTTGAACAGTGGCGTGATTCCCCTTAGAGAGTGAGTTCTGAAACTGACCTCAGAGAAGTATTGCCATGACTTGTGTTGGGATTTTAGGAGGACACGCATGAGAGTCGCCCATGGAAACTGAGATATAGGCCCAGGGTACCTTTCCACAGAGCACTGGGAATCTCAGCCAGGATATCACATGATTTTATTCTTAAAGGCATGTCAGCCATAGTTGAGAATCAAAACAAACATGGACCTCACATTGTAGACCTCAATGAGCCTGGCTTCATGTGACCTTTTGGCCACTCTTTGGAAAGTCTTAGCTGTGAGAGTTCTCGATAGCGTTCATTGAAATGAGCATCCTCACCATTTCATGGTTCCCGAATGAATTAAAACCCACAGTGCCTCCAACTTCATCCTTGAAAAATGCCTAGATAAATACCATGAAATTTTTGAATTTCCCATGACCTGGTCGCACTGGGAACATTTGGATGTCCTACATCATTCATGAATCTATCAGGCAGTGCCTTGATTGACTGGGATTCATAAAAATGGTGTAGAACAGAGATACCAGTAAGTTAGAGCCTACTGAGTGGTGGGCCTAGAGCAGAGGTGGGAAGGTGTATGATAAAACATCTTTGTGAGGCCATGTCAATCTGCCATTAGCTTCCAAATTGCTTGTGACTGACATGGTGCAGCCAGCAGAATGTTCAATGAAATGGCATATTGTTATATGGAGAGGTTTCAGGGCAATGTTCAGAACCAGGTTTCTATGGACAAGGGGGCAAGCTATGAGGGATAGAAGCCTGCTTGGTGCATTCTCCTGAGAACCCTGACCCACCGCACAAGACAGAACTCCCTCCACCACTGTGTCCCATTTGAACTCCTTGTATATCGTGAAGCAAATACCAAAGTCCCAGTGCAGCAGCAAGAAACACCATGAAAATTGGAGGATGACCAAATGGCTTCACAGTACCCCAGGGAGACACTTAGCCCACAATGGCCACAGTTTACCTACAAAGAGAGAATTCAGCACTGCTACCTCATGTACATTGGAAAATAAGAATCCATGTCCTCCAGGTCACATAGATGCAGACCCAGCTTTGATGGTCTCACTAGAAAGAAATCAAAAGCTCCTGAAAACAATATATATTTCAAGTGCCCAACCACATAGGCAGTTTCCCAAGAAGTCTTTAGGGCACCAGAGCTCCACATTTGAGAAATGTTTACTGTGTCCCTTACTTTGGGAAACTCCTCTAACACCTCCAAGGTTGTGAACTCCTGAGCATATTCCATTCCAGATATGTATTCACAGATTTTCTAACTCTTCTTCTCTAATTCTGTATTACTTGGGGCGGAGTTAATTACAATAAATTTTTCTGGAAGAGAATAAGAAGATTTTTGTGTAGCACATATTTGCATACACATTGTGTTCATTTTCCAATTTTCCATTCGAAATACTGATTCCCTGACACTAACCCATAGCTTGCTAGACTCTGACTACTAATCCTAATGTGATGGAGAAAAATAACTCAAACAGAATAGAAATACAAGTAGTTCAGAGGAGGGGTGGTGTATAGTTGGGCTTGCCTTTTGCAATATATAGGTTTGGAGTTATAAATCTAGTCGATTTTTAATTGAAGTAGTTCTCCGTGTGTTTTTAAAGTTAACAAATATGTGAATTCCTGTCTCCCTTTCTCTGTAGCCTATTAAGCACATGTATTTGTATATGCACATATTGAATCCTACCTGGTATCACACGTACATACTTGTGAGGTGGCCAACTTGACAGATACAAATTGTGGAACAGAAAATTCAACCTATGGGGGAGCTTCCTAGTTGAACAACATTATATATAAATCCATGTTCAGTAAAATAAATAGTTTTGGATATGTGGATCATATAAATTTCATGATGAATTTTGATTGGCATATATATTGCTACTTTTTAATTGCTCTGTGTGGGTTTTGTGTGTGTATATATATATATATATATTCTCCAGATTTTTCAAAATGTAAAATATATGTGTCTTATTATACACTCCTAAATTCATTAATGTTCATATATTTGGATTTCTAATCAACTTTTCACAAGATTATTCTCAGAAATATTCATCCACCTGAACTACATATCTGTTTCCTAGTACTGAAAACTAAATTCAGTGAATGGTATATACAAATGCTAATATTTCTACAGTAACTTACCCAGTTTAACATCGGTGCAAGTAGATTCCTATGTTCCATGATGTCTATTTTGACGTTCATTTTTATTCAACACTGGTATATTAGTTTTCTTCATTTTATGCACATCATACGATATATATTTCTTCCACAATTTAGCAAATTTATAGGCATTTGTTTCACTTTCAATCACTTCCTGCTTCAAAACACATGTATTCCTCCAGCTTTCTTGACTGGTTTTTTCATGAGACTTCTTTCTGAACACATTGTTTTCGATTTCCATAATCACTTTTGGGACAAACTCACACACCCATCATGATAAACCATAACTCTATTATTACCATTAGATGTATAACTGTTTGGAATGAATGATTGTATATCAACATAAAATTTCTTATGTATTTTCAGATATCAATTCAATCCAATATTAAAAGTGGAACCTGTTATATTATTTATTCACAGTATGGTCTATTAAGGCATCATCTCTATATTCATAGACCCAGGGTCTATGTATTTGTATCCCCAATACTAATTTATAAGTCTTTAAAATATTGCTTTCAGAAATGGTGGAAAAAATACTCTAGTCACCTGATATACATATACATTTCATCACAGTAATATTCCTGACACAAAATGCAAGGGTCACACTTATGACTGTACGAAAGCCTAAATTGAATGTGAGCATGTATTACTAACAACATCCATGTCCTGGTTCCCTAATGCTCTCAAATATTATTCCTATTGGTGACTACATATCTGTTTCTTCCTAAGATTATATATTCAAACTCAACCCTGTTAATAATGTCTTATCCTACCACTCACTTTGTACTTTGCCTGATTTCCTAATGTCTCCATTGATATCTGCTTTCAAATACATTTTCTCCAGTTCATCATTGGGAATGACCCTTCAAATGTGCTGACATTTACATTTACTCTCTCACCAAAACCTTTTTGCTAAAGAACTTTTGGTCCAACTCCTAGACTCACTCAAATGGGTTCTTCAAAGCCCTGCAGAGGGAAGCCCAGAGATTCTTGGGTTTTCTCATGACTCCAATTCACATAAAGTATCTAAACCCCACAGTCAGTAGGCCTCAAATTCGAGAAGCAGAGCAGCATTAATGGCAGGCCTATTTGATCACTCCTGGTTCACAGGAAGGGTGCCCAGGCCACCCTGACTTTAGGCAAATGAGGGGGAAGGGAGCTTATTTTGGACACTGTCTTGGACTGTGTCCCTCATGGAAACCTCTAGCAAGGGATTATGATGAGTGTCTACATGGAAGAAAATGAGGGCCATGTGGGAGTGTTTTGTTTTTAATTGTGGTCACTTGTGTGGCGGTTGGAAGAGATGAATGGGTCCACCTGGGCTTGAACTCTGGTGTGATTCCCCTTAGAAACGGAGTTTTGGAAATGACCTTAGAGATGTATTGCTATGAATTGTGTTGGGATTTTGGAGGCCAGGCATGAGAGTCGCCCATGCATGACAATACGCCTCAAATTGGAGAAGCAGAACTTAATGTCCAAATCCTTTACTCACCCTTCTTTTTAATCCTACCGTCTATCTTCCTAATCCCAGATAAATACCATGATATATTTGAAATTCCTATGACCAGGTGGCACTGGAGAATCTTTGGATGTCCTGTTTCTGATCATGAGTGTACCAGACAGTGGCTTAATTGACTTGGTTTTATGAAAATGGTGTAGAACAGAGATGCCAGTAAGTTGGAGCCTGCTGAGTAGTGGGCCTAGAGCAGTGGTGTGCAGATGTGTGATAAAATATCTGTGGTGGGGTCATGTGGATCTTCCATTGGCTTCCAAATGGCTTGTGACTGAAATAGTGTAGCCAGCAGACCCTTATATGTAAAGGCATCTCGTTATATGGAGAGGTTTAACGTCAATTTTAAGAAACAGGTTGCTATGGTCAAGGGGACAAGCTATGTTGGATAGAAGACTTGTTGGTGCATTCTCCTGGAGAACCTGACCCACCACACATGACAGAACTCACTCTAGCATTTTGTCCCAGTTGAACTCATTGTATTTCGTTAAGTAAATACCATACTCCCAGTGCAGCAGCAAGAAACACCACAAAAAGTGGAGGATGACCAAATGGCTTCACAGTCCACATGGGGAGACACTTAGACCCGAGTGGCCACAGTTTACCTACAAAGAGAGAATTCAGCACTGCTCCCTTATGTTCATTAAAAAAAAGAAATCATGTTCTCCAGGTCACATAGATGCAGACCCATCTTTGATGGTCTCACTACAAATGAAGCTAAAGCTCCTGACAACAACATATATTTCAAGTGCCTGAACTCAGAGACAGTTTCTCAAGAAGTTTTTAGGCCAGCAGAGCTCCATGTTTGTGGAGTGTTTACCCTGACCCTAACTTTTGGAAACTCCTCTACCACCTCCAAGGTTGTGAACTCCTGATTATGTTCCATTCCATATATGTATTCACAGATTTTCTAACTCTTCTCCTCTAATTGTGTCTTATTTGGGGTGAAGGTAATGGCAATTCATTGTTCTGGATGAGAGTGGGAATATTTTTGTGTGGCACATATTTGCATACACATTGGATTCATTTTCTTATTTTCCAATCAAAATACTGAAACCATGACACTAACCCATACCCTACTAGACTCTGACTACTAATCCTAATATGATGGAGGAAAAATAACCAAAACAAAATAGAAATACATGCAGTTCAGTGGAGGCATGGTGTATATTTGGACTTGCCTTTTACATGATAAAGGGTAGGTGTTACAAATCTAGTCAATTTTTGGTTAAAATAATTCTCCATGTGTTTTTAAAATTAACTAATATGTGAATTCCTGTCTCCCTTTCTCTATAGACTATTCAGCACATGTATATTTATATGCACATATAGAATCCTACCTGGTATCACAGGTTAATTTTTTTGTGTTGTCTGACTTGGAAGATACAAATTGTGAGAAGAGATCCCTCCTCCTAAACGCTGTTGAAACTGAAAATTCAACCTATGGGTGAGCTTCCTAATAGAAAAACATTATACAAAAATCCATGTTCAGTAAAATAATTAATTTTGCATATGTGAATTATATATATTTAATGATGAATTTCGATTAGCATATGTATTGCTACTTTTTATAGTGTGTGTGTATGTTTTGTGTACATATATATATATATATATATATATATATATATATATATATACATACTCTCCAGATTTTTCAAAATATGAAATATATGTGTCTTATATATACTCCCTAAATTTATTCATGTTGATGTATTTAGATTTATAATCGATTTTTCACAAGATTATTCTCAGAATTATTCATCAACTTGAAATATATATTTGTTTCCTAGTACTGAAAACTGACTTCAGTGAAAGCTGCACACAAATCCTAATATTTCTAGAGTAACTGACCCAGTTTAATATCAACGCAAGTAGACTCCTATGGGACATGACATATAATTTGACGTTCATTTTTATTCAACAATGGTACATTACTATTTCTGCAGTTTATGCACATCGTAGG
The DNA here is from genome assembly GCF_048772815.1 of Callospermophilus lateralis. Classification (NCBI taxonomy): domain Eukaryota; kingdom Metazoa; phylum Chordata; class Mammalia; order Rodentia; family Sciuridae; genus Callospermophilus; species Callospermophilus lateralis. The sequence continues at coordinate 175,437 of NW_027516877.1, forward strand.
ATATATATTTTATCCACAAGTTCACAAATTTTTAGACATTTGTTTCAATGTCAATCACTTCCTGCTTCAGAACACAAGTATTCCTCCATGTTTCTTGACTGGTCTTTTCATGAGACTTCTTTCCAAAAATATTATATTTGATTTCCATAATCAGTTTGAAGCAAAACTCACACACACTTCAGGATAAACCACAACCCTAATATTACCATTAGATGTATTATTGGTTGAAATGAATGTATGTATATCAATATAAGATTTCCTGAATATTTCGATATCAATTTAATCCATTATTTAAAGTTGGAACAAGTAATATTATTTATTCACACTACGCTCTATTCATGCATTATCTCTATATTCATAGACACAGGGTACATCTATTTTTACCCACAATACTAATTTATACATCTTCAAAATATGGCTCCAAAATTGGTGGAAGAAATACTCATGTTACCTGATCCACATATACATTTTATCACAGTAATATTCTGGTCAGAAAATGCAAACATCACACTTATGATTGTACCAAAGTCTAAATGGAAAATGAACATGGATTACTAAAAACATCCATGTCCAGGCTGCCTAATGCTCCCACTTGTCAATCTTTTTGGGGACTACATATTTGTTTTTTCCTAAGATTATATATTGAAACTCAATCATATTGAAAATGTCTAATCCAATCACTCACTTTACATTTTGCATGATTTCCTAATGTCTCTATGGATATCTGCTTTCCTACATATTTTCCCCAGTTCATCATTGTGACTGATTCTTCACACGTTCTGACATTCATATTCACTCTCTACCCGAAACCCTATTGCTAAAGAATTTTTGGTCCAAAACTTATACTCACTCTTCTTTTTAAACTTACAAACTGTCTTTCTAATACTACCAACTATCCCTTTTATCCTGGATGTTCTCTTCGACATTCAATCATCCAAGGTACAAGGTCCTATAACATTGTATATCGATTTATCTGAGACATCTGTGCAGAACATAATTCAAAGCTAAGTATCCCAATGAAGGTCCCAATGTCCTTCTGGGCTTCAAATCATACCTAGATTTCTGTTTCCATACTTATATTTTACCTATATATTCTTGTAAATATCGCAGGTTCCCAATACCATTATTCATCAAACAGAATGAGTCCTCACCAAAATCGAACCTGTTATTAACCCTAACCATACACTGTTCCCTCAATCTACCTTTACAGAAGAGCAGGGACAGAGTTTGTCTTACAATACAGGAATGTAGGGGATCTTCCACCTGCTTAGAAACTCAATGGTCCAAGCAGAAATGATCCCTGGAGAAGTATTAGGCAGCTATGTAGGACCTGAGAGAGCAAAAGTCATCTTCCATGGCAAACAACCTTGTCAGGATGAAGGGCTGTGTCTGAATCAGCCTCTCTATTCTTAATGGAGAGAATATGGACCAAACCAGGACAATGTGGAGAGCTGTTTCTGGTTCCATATGGTTGATATACCATTCTAACTAGTGAAAGTGTCAGAGGAAGTAGGGTATCCTCCATCTCATGGGACCCTTGGAAGCAACTGTTATAACAAAGTGGTTGCCAAGGCAGTGAACTCATTAAATTCTTGAAATAAGTGACCTACCTCACTTCCTTGGTGATGGAACTCTCTGAATTTGGGATCCAGGAAGCCAGGCACACAGAGCCAGTCCCAGTCTCAGTCCCAGTGGGCTCACATGTTTGGATTTACCAAGGACAGAGTCTGTCTTTTTTGGTACCTACTGATGTGAGGATGGCCAAATGCGAGGAGAGTTCTGAAGACGGGCCTTCCCTGAGAAAGCATGTAGTGGTCAGAACAGGCTCCTGACAACTTCACAGTGTTTGACAAGGAGACCAGATCTAAGACAAGACAGGCCTTTTAGGGGGAACATAAAATGGCCCACCAGTCAAAGGACACTCTGGATAGTCACAGACTTACTTGGGGGAAGGAGGTGCCTTTTTGAGTGTGTGTGTGAGTTTGTGGTTTTGTCTCATGTTCTGAGAATAGGTAGGAAAGGCGGTGTGTTTGCTTTGGAGTGGACTATTTCTAGAAAGAACTTTGACAAGGCAAGTGTTTCTGTGTCTGTGTCTCCCACTGTGTCCATGGTTGTAGACATTAGAAAAGAGAATGCATCAATGGATGTGTCCTGTCTAGTAGAAAGCTTCCCAGCATTCATCCTGTCCATTTTAGTAATGGACTGCAGGTTGCCTTATCGATGGGCAACACCTACTATCTTACTAAGTTTCTGTTTTCTTCCTGAATTTTGGCCACTCTCCAGAATAGGCTCATGGTTTTGTGTCCAAAATATGTACCACCTCCAAACTCTGTGACATGGCTATGTTCTGGATAGCTGGAGGGAATTGGAGCATCTCAGAAAACTCAGATATCAGTGTGACCAGAAAAGCCTCAGTGGGGAAACCCTGTTTTGGGCCTTTTGCTAGCCTATTGATATTTTGCCCTGAATGTCAGGAAGGTCTTTGCCTCAGGCCACACCTTTGTGAAGCCTGAAGGAAACAGTTTTCAAATGGAAATGAATGGGCATCACCTGTGGCTCTTTGCTTAATTGCTTTGGAAAGCCATGTGTCTGAATCAGCCTCTTGGCCCTGTGAGAGGCTATGGCTTAGATTTTCAGCGCCTGATGGATCTAAAGAAACATCCAATGTGTGCATCCAAAACCAAAATGGCAAAAACATAAGTCATTGTGGATGATGTCTTTTGCCTTCCTCTGTTAGGTTCCTGACCTTCTTCAAGGGAGTATAGGGATTTTTTGGGTCAAATGAGTTCTTCCAAGCTCTTCAGAGGTGCTTGGGTTTAATCATGAATCCAAATCACATAAGGAATTTATACCTGACAGTCAGTAGGCCTCTAATTGGAGAAGTAGAGCAGTATTAGCGGCAGACCTATGTGATCAATCCTAGTTCACAGGAAGGGTGTCCAGGCCACCCTGAGTTTAGGCAAATGAGGGGCAAGGAAGCTTATTTTGGACACTCTCTTGAGCTGCGCCATTCAAGGAATCCTCCAGCCAGAGGTTATGATGAGTGACTCTATGGAAGAAGGTGAGGGCCATGTGGGATTGTTTTGGTTTTAATTGTGGTCATTTATGTGGTGGTTGGAAAAGATGACTGGGTGCACCTAGCCTTGAACACTGGTGTGATTCTCCTCAGAGACTGAGTTCTGTAACTGACCTCAGAGTAGTAATTGCTTTGAAAATGGTTGTGTCTTAATTAGCCTCTTGGCCCTGTGTGAGGCTGTGACTTAGATTATCAGCACCAGATGGATCGAAAGAAAGATCCCATGTGTGCATCCAAAACCAAAATGGCCAAAAGAGCAGTCATTGTGGATTAAGTCTCTTGCCTTTCTCTGTAAGGTTCTGAAAGAATAAAAGAAATTGAAATTGAAATTGAAATGTAAAGAACCAGGTTTGTAAACTTTCCAAGCTGCACTTTCCTGTGGCAGTTTAGACAATTCCCGGATCTGCCCATTAGATGTGTGTTGAAATCTTCCCTGACTACCTAGTTACTTAACAACCCTTTCCCAGAATCCCTGCAGCTCAGCAAGTATACATCTCAGGTATTCAACCAATCAGTTTAAATGTATTCCCCTTCTTAGGGCTGACCAATCACCCCCTGCCCGAATTGTTCCCGCAAATGAAAGTGCTAATCATGCTTTAGAGTTGTTATTTGATTTTCCCATGGTATATGATGAATTGCTAAAGGAGGCTATGATGTATGTAAAGTCCCTGCCCTCTCTAAAGAATGTACATAAACTCTGCTCAAGTTGTTCTCAGGGCTCTTTGTTCTTTGCTCCTCTAAAGTGAGCTCTGAGCCCCAGCATGCTGGACCCCCAATGAAACCTTTGCTGTTGCATGAAAAAGCCTCTTGGTGGTCTTTTTCTCTGACGTTCGCCCCACATATTCATCTGGAGGCCCCAGGTGAGATATCCGGCAGCGGCGGACGAAAGACCCCAATGGACTCCTCTCGGGGTAAGTAAGGCACCTCTTTCTGGTTTTGGGTTTCAGGTTATGGATTGGCAAAGTGCCTGTCAGTGAAGAGCATTAGCTCTCTCTGATGGTGGCTGACAGATGTGTCACAGAGCTACAGGCCACGTTCCTGGGGGACACTCCAGAGGACTAGAGAAATCAAGGAATACTAATTTCCTCAACTCGTTTATATTTTGCTTCAGGATTCGGTTCGCCAGCCCATCAGGTTTTGCCGGCTACTCAGTTTTGGTCATTGTTCTGAACTCATGTTGAGTTTACGGGCTGTCTTTATTGTCTAACCCATCAGGTTTTGGCAGTTACTCAGTTCTAATCTTTGTCTTGGACTCATGTTAAACGTTTACTGTTTGTCTTTGTCTGTGTTGCGTTTGTGTCTTCACTGTCCCTGTTTGAGTAACTCTCATTATGGGAAAAAGCACTTCCACTTCTCTGTCCCTGACACTTGATCATTGGACTGATGTCCGCTCAAGGGCCCAGAATCTTTCTTTTTCAGTAAAATGCCGTACCTGGCAGATTCTCTGTGCTTCAGAATGGCCCATTCTCGGAGTCAGGTGGCCCCCCAGAAGGATCCTTCTACTTCCCTCTAATCCGAAAGTCAGAGATATTGTCTTTCAGCCGGGGCCACGTGGCCACCCAGATCAACAGCCATATACCCCTTCCCCCAGCATCCTATCATTCAAACCTTCCACTCCTCCCCCTCTTCCTTCCATTCTCCCTGAGTCACAAGACTGGACACTCCTCCCCCTCCTTATCTTCTACCCTCGCTCTCCAACCCCCAACACGTTCCAGATGATATTCTCGCCGCTGACTCAGCCTCTCCGCCGCTAGAGGCAATTGGGCCAGACCCAAGCACTCCAGGGGACTTCTCTGCAGCAGCAGCAACCCCTCCTCCCCTGGAGGAAGCTGGGCCACCTAAAGGAACCCGCCGGTGACGGATAATAGAAAACTCGGAAGCCCCTATGATGCTTCCTCTCCGTCCCTACGGGCCAATGAACCAATCCAACTGGCACCCAAACACCTTTAAATGTAGGTAGCATCTGTCCACTTATCGCCAGACTCTAATAGCGGGTCTCCGAGTGGCCGCCAGAGGGCCGACTAATTTGGCCAAGGTAAGAGAGATTATCCAAGTGCCTAATGAGTCTCCCTCTATGTTTCTGGAGAGAATTATGGAAGCATATAGGAAATATACTCCTTTTGATCCTCAGGCAGAGGATGAACAAGCATCTGTTGCAATGGCCTTTATCGAGCAGGCTGCCCTAGATATTAAGAGAAAGTTACAACGTCTAGATGTATTACAAGATAAGACCTTGAGAGATTTAGTAAGAGATGCTGAGAAAGTATATTATAAGAGAGAAACTGAGGAGGAAAGGGAACAGAGGAGAGAGACGGAAAGGGAACAAAAGGAGGATGAAAGGAGCAAAAGGCAGACTAAAGCATTGACTAAGGTTCTGGTCAGAGCACCAAATATGCCAGAAGTTAAAAAGCAGGAAGACAGAAAGGGATACCTGGGCCCCCGCCAATGGCTGCCCCTGGCCTCAGATCAGTGTGCCTACTGTAAAGAAAACAGGACACTAGGCCAAAGAGTGCCCCCGAAAGAAGCAGAGATGCCAGTCCGCCGTGCTGACTCTAGAAGAGGACTAGGAAAGTCGGGCCTCGGATCCCCTCTCCGAGCTCAGGGTAACTTTTAAAGTGGAGGGGACCCCAGTGAACTTTGAAGTGGATACAGGAGCAGTATAATCAACCTTTAAGACCCCACTGGGCCCCCTATCAAATAAATGGTCCCCTGTTAAAGGTACTAATGGCAGTAGATATTGGGCTGGGACAACTAAGAGGACTATGGACCTAGGAAATGGAAAAGTCCACCACGCTTTCCAAGTAATCTAAGAATGCCCAGCCCCATTGATGGGCTGGGATCTGCTTACCAAACTCTGGGCTAGAATAACCTTTAACCCTGATGGTCCCCAAGTGGAGTTTCTAAAGGCTTCAGTAAAAACTCCCATAGTCATGGCTTTGACAACATCCGTAGAAGATGAACATCAACACTTCGCGCCTCCTAGGACTGATCAAACAGGCAAACGACCCCAGAAATGGATAAAAGATTATCCTAATGCCTGGGCAGAAACTGCTGGGTTAGGTCTAGCCATATAACAACCTCCAATAGTAGTAGAATTAAAAGCCTCTATCTCTCCAATCAGTGTTAAACAATATCCTCTAATCAAAGAAGCTAAGGATGGGATAAGGGCCCATATTCAGAAATACCTGGCTTTTGGGGTCTTAAGGCCCTGTCATTTGTCCTAGAATATCCCCCTGCTACCAGTAAGAAAGCCAGGAACTGGGGACTACCGGACCCTTCAATACCTAAGAGAGATCAACAACAGAGTGCAGGACATTCACCCCACTGTACCGAATCCATATAATTTGCTTAGCGCTCTGAATCTGGAGCAGGAATGGTACACTGTGCTAGACTTAAAAGATGCTCACTTTTGCTTGCCCGTACATAAGGACAGTCAGTTGCTGTTTGCTTTTGAGCGGATAGACCCCGAAAAAGGAACATCTGTCCAACTAACCTGGACTAGACTCCCACAGGGGTTCAAAAACTCTCCCACTCTCTTTGATGAACCCCTCCACAAGGACTTCAATGACTTCAAAACTGCACACCCCGATGTCACCATACTCCAATATGTGGATGGTCTGCTACTGGCAGCCGACACCAAAGAGAACTATGAGTCTGGGACCCAAGCATTATTTTCCAAGCTTGCTCGGCTTGGATATAGGGCTTCTGCCAAAAAGGCCCAAATTTGTCAGCAAGAAGTAATCTTCCTGGGTTATTCTCTTAGGGGTGGCAAAGGATGGCTCACTGAGCCCACAAAACGAACCTTTGTGCAGATACTGCCCCCATCTAATAAGAGACAACTCAGGGAGTTTCTTGGGACTGCCGGCTTTTGCAGGTTATGGATTCCTGGGTTCGTGTCTCTGGCTGCCCCTTTATACCCGCTGATAAAGGGGGATGCCCACTTCCAATGGACCCCTGAGCACCAACAAGCTTTTGATAATGTCAGAAAAAAGGTGCTGCTATCTGCTCCAGCCTTAGCACTCCCAGATATAGAAAAACCCTTCAGTCTCTACATCGAGGAAAAGAAAGGAATAGCACGGGTTGTGCTCACTGAGACTTTGGGACCTTGGAAAAGGCCGGTAGAATACTTATCAAATAAACTGGACCCAGTGGCTAGTGGGTCACCCCATTGCTTAAGAGCTATAGCAGCGGCAGCCCTTCTAATAAAAGATGCTGATAAATTAACGTTGGGACAGAAGCTAACGATTATAGTCCCCCATGCCCTGGAGTGCATCATCTGTCAGCCTCCAGAGATGTGGCTATCAAACTCTAGAATAACCCACTACCAGAACCTCTTGCTTGACAAAGACAGAATCACGCTGGGACCCGCTGCTCCACTCAACCCGGCTACACTGCTCCCAGAAGAATCATCAAGACCCGTCTCTCATGAGTGTCAACACATACTGGCAGAGGAAACCAGTATACGACGAGACTTGAAGGATCAGCCACTGCCTTGCCCTGAAGTTGTATGGTTTATGGATGGCAGCAGCTTCCTCCAAGATGGTAAGCGGTGGGCTGGAGAAGCAGTAGTTAGCAAAATTAATGTCATCTGTTCCTCTGGTCTCCCAGAACTGACATCAGCCCCAAAAGCAGAACTGATTGCCCTTACGAAAGTATTGGAACTAGCAACAGGCAAAAGGGCCACCATATACACTGATAGCCGCTATGCATTTGCCACTGCAAATGTGCACGGGGCTATTTACCAGCAAAGGGGGTTATTAACCTCCACCTGGAAAGAAATAAAGAACAAAGATGAGATCCTCCAACTTCTCTCAGCAGTGCAGGGCCCTAAGGAACTAGCTATAGTGCACTGCCCAGGGCACCAGAAGGGAAACGAACCCGTGGAGGTTGGAAAAAGAAGGGCATATGAGGAAGCTTAATTGGCAGCCCTAAATGGAGTGACTGTGTTAACTTTTTCCACACCAGGGGGAAGAACAATCAGGAGACTTGGCCGCACCGGAACATTCAGGCAACTTATCATCTGAGGAGACAGATACAGAACTCTGGGATCCTACAGAGCCAAGTTTACAATTTCAAAAAGCCCACCTTTATGTCAAAGACGTACACCAGCTCACCCACTTAGACTCAGAGAAGATATAGGCACTCTTAAAGGACCGGAGAAAGGACTTATTGTTGACTGACTCACAGAGGAAAGAAATAGCTGAGCAGGTGACTAGAGCTTGTCAAGTCTGCCAAGTAGTTAATGATAACCCATCCAAGCTTCCTGCAGGGAAGCGCTTACAAGGAACCAGACAAGGACAATTCTGGGAATTGAACTTTACTGAAATTAAGCCAGCAAGGTATGAACTTAAATATCTCCTAGTCTTTGTAGATACTTTTTCAGGATGGGTTGAAGCCTTCCCCATGAAGAAAGAAACAGCTCAGATGGTAGTCAAAAAGATCGTAGAAGACATTTTTCCAAGGTTCGGCCTGCCTAAGGTAATAGGGTCCGCTAACGGACCGGCATTCATGCCCCAGGAAAGTAAGGGATTTGCCAGGACCCTGGGGATTAATTGGAAGTTACATTGTGCTTATAGACCCTAGAGCTCAGGACAGGTAGAAAGGATGAATAGAACCATCAAAGAGTACTTAACAAAATTAAGCTTGGATACTGGCATAAAAAATTGGACTATGCTCCAACCTTATGCACTGTTTTGTGAAATAAATACCCCCTCCGCCTCTTTGTGTAACCTCACCTCTTATGAAATTCTCAATGGTGCCCTTCCTCCAGTAGGGGACCTAATCCCAACTCTGAGACTTAATGATTCCTTTCACACCCCCTTGCTTGACAGATTTAAAGCCCTTTAACAAACCCAGCACCCAGCGATACCTGTGGAAACATTTGGCCTCTGCTTATCAGACTGGAGACGAGGGAACCCCACATTGATATCAAGTGGGAGGCTTCGTCTACGTGAGATGGCGTCAGGTGTCATCCCTGGAACTCCACTGGAAAGGACCATACCAGGTGCTGCTTATAACACCCACAGTGGTGAAAGTGGATGGGATCACTTCCTGGATCAATGCCTCCCATCTCATGCCTGAGCCCTGTACAGACTCTGGCTGGAAACTTCTACAGACTGGTATCCATCTCAAGTTGCGTGTCCATCATGTGGGTAGGGCTATGGATTCTTCCCATGACCACCAGCAGCCCTAATCCCCATCAGCGTGCTCAGCAACAAGGGCAAGTAATGAATCCTAATGGGCAAGTAGTGTGATCTATTTCACAAACAGCCACCTTATGGACTTGGTGGCCATCTCTCCACCCGGACATTTGTCAGCTTGCCATAGGCTTCCCTGACTGGGATCTCCCTGACATAGAGGACCCCACACAGATCCCACTCATAGACCACATAGACCACATAGACCACCTTAACCCATGAATTATGGATGTCATCTCCCCCAGCTCAGGTGTAAACTAGCCAGTCTTGACTATTATGTGTGCCCACCTGATTTCCAAAGTCATAAAACAGGCCCAAACCTGTGGAGGCCCCAGTGACTTTATTGTAGATCTTGGGGTTGTGAACAAACGAAAGCTGCATGGTGGAACCCAAACTCCCCAGAAAGGTATGATTCGGGTAGGATGAAATGACACCTGGATTGATCCCAAGAAATGTGCTGCTAGCCCAGTGGTGTCAAAAACTCGCTGTGGAAAGAATACTCTGTGTTACCCCCTCAATATAACTTTCACTTCCAAAGGAAGGGGCTACCTCAGAAAAACCTGGCCTATGGGAAATACGTGGGGAATGCGATTCTATATTTATGGCCCAGGTGATGAATTTGGTCTCTGGTTCACCGTCTGGCTTAAAAAGAAAGAAAATCCCACAGCAATAGGACCCAATCCCCTCAAGCCAGGAATTAAGCCTCCTAAACCTTCCATGCCTAGATCTACCAGAACCCCTCTACCATCTAATACTTCCTGGATTCCGTCTTTGCCTACTTCCCCAGTCCAGAGTACATCTGACTCCTCCCCCTGGGAACTAATTAAAGGAACCTTTATGGTACTGAACTCCACACAGTCAGAACTCCTTGTATTTTAGCCCAGGTCTTTGACAGCCCTGTAAATTACTGTGTAATGGTGCAGATACTCTCCAGGGTACTCTATCATAATGCCTAATCATTTGAAGGTCTACTAGGGGGACAAACAACCCGATATCAAGGGGAACCATTGTCCCTTACTCTAGCCATCCTATTGGGGATAGGAGCTGCTGCAGGAGTGGGTATGGGAACAGCTTCTATGATGCGTGGTTAACAACAAATGGCCCAATTAGAAACAGCAATAAATCAAGACTTGAAGACGTTAGAGACCTCCATCACAGCTTTGCAGGAATCCTTAACCTCTCTCTCTGAAGTTGTTTTACAGAACAGGTGAGGATTAGACCTCCTCTTGATGAGGGAGAGGGCCTCTGTGTTGCACTGAGAGAAGAATGTTGTTTTTATGCTGACCAAATTGGAGTTGCAAAATAATTCATGAGTAAATTAAGAAAATACCTTGAAGAGCGCCAGAGAGAATGAGAGATTCAACAAGGGTGCTTTGAGTCATGGTTAACCCAGTACCCCTGGTAACTACACTAATATCAGACTTAGCTGGACCCCTGATCATCCTTATGGTGTTGCTAACTGTGGGACCTTGTTTGCTTAACCACATAGTTTCCTTTCTCCAGGCTCAGATTAGGCAGGTGAAACTCATGATAATCAGACAGAAATATGCTGCACTGGTAGGAATAGAATGTGAAACCCCACAATAATTTTGATTCATTACTTTTAAGATTAAAAGTAGTCAGAAAAAGGGGTGGGAAATGAAAGAATAAAAGAAATTGAAATTGAAACGTAAAGAACCAGGTTTTGTACATTTTCCAAGCTGCACTCCGAACCTGAAATTCCTGTGGCACTTAAGACAATTCCCGGATCTTCCCATTAGATGTGTGTTGAAATCTTCCCTGACCACCTCGTTACTTAACCACCCCTTCCCAGAAACCATGCAGATCTGCACATATACATCTCAGTGCTTCAACCAATCAGTTTAAATGTATACTCCTTCTCACGGCTGACCAATCACCTGCTGCCCAACCTGTTCCCGCTAATGAATGTGCTAATCATGTTTTAGAGTTATTATTTGATTTTCCCGCGGTATATGATGATTTTCTAAAGGAGGCTATGATTTATGTAAAGTCCCTGCCCTCTCTAAAGAATGTATATAAACTCTGCTCAAGTTGTTCTCTGGGCTCTTTGTTCTTTGCTCCTCTGAAGTGAGCTCTGAGCCTCAGCATGCTGGACCCCCAATAAACCCTTTGCTGTGGCATGAGACAGTCTCTTGGTGGTCTTTTCCTCCGAAGTTCGCCCGACCTTTTCAGTTCCTGACTTCCGTCAAGTGAGAATAGGGATCATTTGGGTCAAATGAGTTCTTCAAAGCCCTACAGTGGATAGCCCATAGGTGCTTGGGTTTTCTCATGACTCCAAATCACATAGAAAATCTACACCTGACATTCATTAGGCCTCAAATTGGAGAAGCAGAGCAGTATTAAAGGCAGGCTTATTTGATCACTCCTGGTTCAAAGGAAGGGTGTTTAGGCCTCCCTGAGTTTTGGCAAATGAGGGGCAATGGAGCTTATTTTGGACACTGTCTTGGGCTGCACCCCTCATGGAAACTTCCAGCCAGAGGTTATGATGCGTGTCTGTGTAGAAGAAGATGAGGCCCATGTGGGAGTGTTTTGATTTAAATTGTGGTCATATGTGTGGTAGCTGGAAGAAATTACTGGGTCCTCCTGGGCCTGAACTCTGGTGTACTCCTTTTAGACACTGTGTCCTGGAACTGAGCTTAGTGAAGTATTGCCATGAGTTGTGTTGGGATTTGAGGAGGCCATGCATGAGAGTCGCCCTTGGAACCTGAGATGTAGGCCCAGGGTAGCTTTCCACAGAGCACTGGGAATCTCAGTCAGGATACCACAAGATTTTATTCTGAAAGACTTGGCAGCCATAGTTGAGATCAAAACACTCATGGATCTCAATTGTAGACCTCAATGAGCCTGGCTTCAGGTGACCTTTTGGACACTCTTTGGGAAGCCTTGCCTGTGAGAGTTCTCCAGAGTTTTCATTGAAATGATCATACTCACCATTTAATGGTTCCTGCATGAATTGAAATCCACTGTGCCTCCAACTTCATCCTTGATAAAAGGCTAGATAAATAGTTTAAATTTTTGAAATTCCCATGAACAGGTGGCATACAGAACCTTTGGATGTCCTATTTCTGATCATGAGTGTACCAGACAGTGCCTTGATTGATTGGGTTTAATGAAAATGGTGTAGAACCGAGATGCCAGTAATTTGGAGCCTGATGAGTAGAGGGCCTAGAGCAGCGGTAGGCAGGTGTGTGATAAAACATCTGTGATGGGGCCATGTGGATCTGCCTTTGGATTCCAAATGTCATGAGACGGACATGGTGCAGCCAGGAGACCATTATAAGTAAACACATCTTGTTATATGGAGAGGTTTTAGGGTAATTTACAGAATCAGGTTGCTATGGTCAAGGGAGCAAGCTATGTGGTATAGAGGCCGGTTTCATGAATGCTCATGTGTGAGCCACCACATGTGATAGAACTCCCTCCAGCATTGTGTCCCAGTTGAACTCCTTGTATTTCATGAAGCAAATACAAAACTCGCAGTGCAGCAGCAAGAAACACCAGGAAAAGTGGAGGATTACTAAATGGCTTCACAGTCCTCACGGGCAGACACTTAGACCACTGTGTCCCAGTTGAACTCCATGTATTTCGTGAAGCAAATACCAAAGTCGCAGTGCAAGAGCAAGAAACACAATGAAGAGTGGAAGAGGAACAAATGAATATACAGTCCACGCGGGGACACACTTAGCCCCAAGTGGCCATAGTATACCTACAAAGAGAGAATTCAGCACTGCTCCCTCATGTTCATTGGAATATTACAATTTATGTCCTCCAGGTCACATAGATGCTGACCCAGCTTTGATCGTCTCACTAGAAGGAAGCAAAAGCTCCTGAAAACAACATATATTTCAAGTGCCCAAACTCAGAGGCAGTTTCTCAAGAAGTCTTTAGGCCAGCAGAGCTCTGTGATTGTGGAGTGCTTACCCTGTCCCTTACTTTTGAAAACTCCTCTACCACCTCCATGGTTGTGAACTCCTGATCAAATTCCATTTCAGATATGTATTCACATATTTTCTATCTCTTTTCCTCTAATTGTGTCTTACTTGGGGCGAAGGTAATGTCAAGGGATTGTTCTGGATGACAGTGGAAAGATTTTTCTGAAGCACATATTTGCATACACATTGGATTCATTTTCCTATTTTCCATTCAAAATACTGAATCACTGACATTAACACATACCCTACTAGACTCTGACTACTAATCCTAATATGTTGGAGAAAAATACCCCCAAAAGAATAGAACTACAAGCAGTTCAGAGGAGGCATGGTGGATAGTTGGGCTTGCCTTTTGAATTATATAGTGTAGGAGTTTTAAATCTTGTCAATTTTTTTTGAAATAGTTCTCCATGTATTTTAAAAGTTAAGAAATATGTGAATTCCTGTCTCCCTTACTCTGAAGCCTATTCAGCACCTGTATTTTTATATGCACATTTAGAATCCTACCTGTTACCACACGTACATTCTTGTGTGGTGGCTGAATTGGCAGATACAAATTGTGAAAAGGGATCACTCCTCCTAAACGCTGTTGGAACTGAAAATTCAACCTGTGGGTGAGCTTCCTAGTTGAACAACATTATACATAAATTGATGTTCAGTAAAATGAATTTATTTGGATCTGTGGATGATATATATTTCATGGTGATTTTAAATTGTCATATAGTGCTACTTTTTAATGTCTGTGAATGTTTGTGTGTGTGTGTGTGTGTATATATATATATATATATATATATATATATATATATATATACACACTCTCCAGATTTTTCAAAATATGAAATATATGTGTATTATTTTATACATCCTAAATTTTTCATATTCATGAATGTGGATTTATAATCATCTTTTCACAAGATTATTCTCAGAAATATTCACATACCCTACTAGACTCTGACTACTAATCCTAATATGATGGAGAAAAGTAACGCAAACAGAATAGAAATACAAGCATTTCAGAGGAGGCATGTTGTATATTTGGACTTGCCTTTTGCATGATAAATGGTAGGTGTTATAAATCTGGTCAATTTTCAATTGAAATAGTTCTCCATGTGTTTTTAAAATTAACAAATATATGAATTCCTGTCCCTTTCTCTGTAGCCTATTCATCACATGTATTTTTATATGCATTTATAGTATCCTACCTGGTATCACATGTACATTTTTGTGAGTTGGCTGACTTGGTAGATACAAATTGTGAGAAGAGATCACTCCTCCAAATCGTTGTTGGAACTGAAAATTCCACCTATAGGGGAGCTTCCTAGTAGAAAAACATTATACATAAACGCATGTTCAGTAAAATAAATATTTTTGCATCTTTGGATGATATATATTTATAGATGAATTTTGAGTGGCATATATATTGCTACTTTTTAATGTCTGTGTGTGTGTTTTGTGTAAATATATATGTATATATATATACTCTCCAGATTTTTGAAAATATGAAATATATGTGTCTTATTTACACTCGCTAAATTTATTCATGTTCATGGACTTGGATTTATAATCAACTTTTCACAAGATTATTCATGCACCTGAAAAACAGATTTAACTAATATTTCTACAGTAACTGACCAAGTTTAACATCAATGCACCTCGATTCTTATATGACAAGCTGTGCATTTTGACGTTCATTTTTATTAAGCCCTGGTACATTAATATTTATTCGTATTATGGACATCATAGTATATATATTTCATCCACAAATTCACAAATTTATGGGCATTTGTTTCACTTTCAATCAATTCCTGCTTCAGAACACATGTATTCCTCCAGGTGTCTTGACTGGTCTTTTCATGTGACTTCTACCCAAACACATTATTTTCGATTTCCATAATCAATTTTGAAGCAAAACTCACACCCTTTATGATAAACCATAACCCTAATATTACAAATAGATGTATAATTGGTTTGAATGAATGTATGTTTATCAATATAAAATTTTCTTTATATTTTCAGATATCACTTCAATCCATTTTTTAAAGTTGAAACCAATTATATTCTTTATTCACACTATTGTCTATTCATACATTTTCTCTATATTCAGAGACACAGGGTGCACGTATTTGTACCCCCAATACTAATTTATATGTCTTCAACATATTGCTTCCAGGAATGGTGGAAGAAATACTCATGTCACCTGATATAAATATACATTTTTTCAGTGTAATATTCTGGACACAAAACGCAAATGTCACACTTATGATTGTACCAAATCCTAAATAGGAAGTGAGCATGGATTACTAAAACCATCCATGTCCAGGTTGTCTAATGCTCTCAAATGTCTATCCTGTCGGTGACTACATATTTGTTTCTTCCTAAGATTATATATTAAATCTCAACCTGTTGAAAATGTCTAATCCTATCACTCACTTTATACTTTGCCTGATTTCCTAATGTTTCTATTGATAAATGCTTTCCTACATATTTTTTCCAGTTCATCACTGTGACCAACTCTTCACATGTGCTGACATTTACATTCACTCTCTAACCAAAACGCTATTGCTAAAGTACTTTTGGTCCAAATCCTATTCTCACTCTTCTATCTAAACCTACACTATCTTCCTAATCCTACCGACTATCCCTTTTTGACTGGATGTTTTCTTACACATTCAATCAACCAAGGTACATGGTCCTTTGCCATTATATATCGATTTATCTGAGATATCTGTGCAGAACATTGTTCAAAGCTAAGTTTCCCACTCCAGTGCCCAGTGCACTTCTGGGCTTCAAATCTTATCTAGAATTCAATTGTCATACTTATATTTCACCTCTATATTCTTATAAATACCACAGGATCCCAATATTCTTATTCATCCAGCAGAATGATTCCTAACACAAATCGAACCTGTTATTAACCCTAACCATATACTGTTCCCTCAATCTATCTTTACAAAAGAGCAGGACTGAGTTGGTCTTACAATACAAAAATGTAGGGAGACTTTCACCTGCTGAGAAGCTCAAAGGTCTATGCAGATATAATCCCTGGAGAAGATATAGGGAACTATGAAGTACCTGAGAGAGAAAAAGTCATCTTCAATTGCAAACAACCTGGTCATGACGAAGGGATGTGTCTGAATCAGCCTCTATCTTCTTAATGTAGAGAAGATGGACCAAACCAGGCCTATGTAGAGAGCTGTTCCCAGGTGCCTATGGTTGATATAACTTTCTATCTTGTGAAATTGTAACAGGAAATAGGGGCAGCCTCCATCTCATGAGACCCTTGGAAGCAACTGTTAGGACAAAGTGGTTGCAAAGGCAGCAAATTCAATCAGTTCCAGAAAGAAGTGACCTCATCTAATTTTCTTGGTGAAGGAACACTCTAAACTTGGAATCCAGGCACCCAGAGGCAGTCCGAGTTCCAGTCCCAGTGAGCTCACTTGTTTAGATTTACAGAGGACAGAGTCCGTCTTTCTTGGTAAATACTGATGTGAGTGTGGGCAAATGCCAGGTGAGCTCTGAAGAGGGGCCTTTCCTGAGAAAGCAGGTAGTGTCTCACTGCTGGTCCCGGACAATTTCACAGAGTTAGCCAAAGAGACCTGATCTGAGACAGGACAGGCCGTTTCGGGGGAACATAAAATGGTCCACCAGTCAGAGGGCTCTCCAGATAGTCACATATCTACTTGGAGGAAGGAGGTGCCTTTGTGGTTGTCGGTGTGAGTTTGTGGTTTTGTCTCATGTTCTGAGAATAGGTAGGAAAGGCAGTTTGTTTGGTTTGGAATGGACTGTGTCTACTGAGTCCTTTGACAAGGCAAGTGTTTCTATGTCTGTGTATCCCACCGTGTCTGTGGTTGTAGACATTAGAAAAGAGAATGCATCAATGGATTTGTCATGTCTAGTAGAAAGCTTCTCAGCATTCATCCTGCCTAATTTATGAATGGACTGTGGATTGCCTTATGGATGTGCAACACCTACTATCTTCCAAAGTTCCTGTTTTCTTCGTAGAATTATGGCCACTCTTCAGAATAGGCTTATGATTTTATGTCCACCATATGAACCACCTCCAAGATCTGTGACATGGCTATGTACTGGATAGCTGAAGGGAATGAGAGCATGTCAGAAAACAGAGATATCATTGGGACCAGGAGAGTCTCAATGGAGAAACCCTGCTTTGGGTCTTTTGCTTACCTATTTGTCTGTTGCCCTGAATGTCAGGAAGTTCTTTGACTCAGGCCACCTTTTTTTGAAGCCTGAAGAAAACAGTTTTCAAATGAAAATGAATGGGCATCACCTTGGGCTCTTTGCTTAATTGCTTTAGAATGGGATGTGTCTGAATCAGCCTCTTGTCCCTGTGTGAGGCTGTGGCATTGATTCTCAGCACCTGATTGGTCTAAAGAAGGATCCCATGTGTGCATCCAAAACCAAAATGGCCAAAAGAGCGGTCATTGTGGATGGAGTCTCTCGTCTTCCTCTGTAATGTTCCTGCCTCCATCAAGTGAGAATAGGGATCCTTTGGGTCAAATGAGTTCTTCAAAGCCCTGCAGAGTCTAGCCCATAGGTGCTTGGGTTTTCTCATGACTCCCATTTACAAAAAGAATCTAAACCCCACAGTCAATAGGCCACAAATTGCAGAAGTGGAGCAGTATTAACGGCAGGCCTATTTGATCACTCCTGGTTCACAGGAAGGGAGTCCGGGCCTTTAGGCATATGAGGGGTAAGGAAGCTTCTTTTGGACATTGTCTTGGGCTGTGCCCCTCATAGAATCCTCCAGCCAGAGGTAATGATGAGTGTCTATATGGAAGAAGATGAGGTCCATGTGGGAGTGTTTTGGTTTTAATTGTGGTCACTTGTGTGGCGGTTGGAAGAGATGAATTGGTCCACGTGGGCTGGAACTCTGGCGTAATTACCCTTAGAGACTGCATTCTGGAACTGATCTTAGAGAAGTATTGCAATGAGTTGTGTTGGGATTTTAGGAGGCCACGCATGAGGGTAGTCCTTGGAAAATGAGTCTTGACCCAGGGTTGCTTTCCACAGAGCACTGGGAATCTCAGCCAGGATATCACATGATTTTATTCTGAAAGACTTGGCAGCAATAGTTGAGAGTCAAAACAAACATGGACCTCATATTGTAGACCTCAATGGGCCTGGCTTCATGTGAACTTTTGGCCACTCTTTTGGAAGCCTTGCCTGTGAGAGTTCTCGAGAGCTTTCATTAAAATGAGTTTCCTCAACATTTAATGGTTCCTGAATGAATTGAAACCCACAGTGCCTCCAACTTCATCCTTTAAAAATGGTTAAATAAATACCATGAAATGTTTAAAATTCCCATGAGCAGGTGGCACTGGAAAACCTTTGGATGTCCTGTTTCTGATTATGAATATACCAGAAGGTGCCTTGATTGACTGGTTTTCATGAAAATGGTATAGAAAAGAGATGCAAGTAAGTTCGAGCCTGCTGAGTAGTGGACCTAGAGAAGTTGTGGGCAGGTGTGTGATAAAAAATCTGTGGTTTGGCCATGTGGATCTGCCTTTGGCTTCCAAATGAATTATGACTGATATGGTGCAACCAGCAGACCCTTCTCTGAAAAGGCATCTTGTTATATGTAGGAGTTTCAGGGCAATGTTCAGAATCAGGTTGCTATGCTCAAGGAGGCAAGCTGGTGGGATAGAAGCATGGTTGGTGCATTTTCCTGCAGACCCTGACCCACCACACGTGACAGAACTCGCTCCAGCACTGTGTCCCAGTTGAACTCCTTGTTTCATGAAGCAAATGCCAAATTGCGAGTGCAGCAGCAAGAAACAGCACGAAAAGTGGAGGATGACCAAATGGGTTCACAGTGCACACGGGGAGACACTTAGCCCCCATTGGTCACAGTTTACCTACAAAGAGAGAATTTAGCAATGCTGCCTCATGTTCATTGGAAAACAAGAAACCATGTGCTCACAAAGGTCACAAAAATGCAGACCCAGCTTGGATGGTCTCACTACAATGGAAGCAAAAGCTCCTGACAACAACATATATTTCATGTGCCAAACCTCAGAGGCAGTTTCTTAAGAACTCTTTAGGCCAGCAGAGCTCCATGTTTGTGGAGAGTTTACATTGTCCCTTAATTTTGGAAACTCTTCTACGTTATCCAAATTTGTGAAAATTGAGCAGTTTCCATTGCAGATATGTATTCACAGATTTTCTAACTCTTCTCCTCTAATTGTGTCATACATGGGGCGAAGGTAGTGTCAAGGCATTGCTCTGGATGAGAGTGGGAAGATATTTGTGTAGCACATATTTGCATACACATTGCATTCATTTTCAATTTTCTATTCGAAATACTGAATCCCTGACACTATCCCATACCCTACTATCCTCTGACTACTAATCCTAATATGATGGAGAAAAATACCCAAACAGAATAGAAATACAAGCAGTTCAGAGGAAGCATGCTGCATACTTGGACTTACCTTTTGCATGATAAATGGTAGGTGTTATAAATCTAGTCAATTTTTAATTGAAATGGTTCACCATGTGTTTTTAAATTAAACAAATATATGAATTCCTGTCTCCCTTTCTCTGTAGCCTATTCATCACATGTATTTTCATATGCACTTATAGAATCCTACCTGGTATCACATGTACATTTTTGTGAGGTGGCTGACTTGGCAGATACAAATTGTGAGAGACATCACTCCTCCAAATTGCTGTTGGAACTGAAAATTCCACCTATAGGGGAACTTCCTAGTAGAACATCGTTATACATAAACTCATGTTCAGTAAAATAAATATTTTTGCATCTGTGGATGATATATATTTAAAGATGAATTTCGATTGGCATATATATTGCTACTTTTAAATGTCTGTGTGTGTTTTTTTTTTGTGTGTGTGTGGGTATGTGTGTGTGTGTGTGTGTGTATATATATATATATATATATATATATATATATATATATATATATACACTCTCCAGATTTTTCAAAATATGAAATATATGTGTCTTATATACACTCTCTAAATTCATTCATGTTCATGCATGTGGATTTATAATAAACTTTCCAAAATATTAGTCTCAGAAATATTCATCCACCTTAAATACATATTTGTTTCCTAGTACTGAAAACTAACTTCAGTGAATGGTGCATACAAATGTTAATAATTCTACAGGAACTGATCCAGTCTATCACCAATGCAAGTAGATCCCAATGGGACATGATATATAATATGATGTTCATTTATATTCAACACTGGTACATTATTATTTCTTCAGTTTTTGCTCATCATAAGATATGTATTTCATCCACAAGTTCACAAATTTGTAGGCATTTCTTTAAACTTTAATCACTTCCTACTTCACAACACATGTATTGTCAGGGTTTCTTGACTGGTCTTTTCATGAGACTTCTTTCCAAACACATTATTTTCGATTTCCATAATCACTTTTGAAGTAAAACTCACACACTCTTCATGATAAACCAAAACACTAATATTGACATTAGATGAATAACTGGTTGGAATGAATGATTGTATATGCATATAAGATTTCCAGTAATTTTTCAGATATCAGTTCATCCCATTATATTAAGTTGAAACAAGTTATATTACTTATTCACAGTATGGTCTATTCATGCTTTATCTCTATATTCATAGACATAGGGTACACCTCTTTGTACGCCCAATACTAATTTTATGTCTTCAGTATATTGCTACCAAAAATGGTGGAAGAAATACTTATGTCACCTGATCTACATATACATATTATCACAATAATATTCTGGACAAAAATGTAAATGTTACACTTATGATTGAACCAAGCAAAGCCTAAATGAAAAGTGAACATAGATTACTAAAAACATCCATGTCCAGGGTGCCTAATGCTCTCAAATGTCAATATTATTGGTGACTTCATATTTGTTTCTTTCTAAGATTCAACCTCAAGCCTGTTGAAAATGTCTAATCCTCTCACTCACTTTATACTTTCCCTGATTTCGTAATATCTTTATTGATATCTTCTTTTCTACATGTTTTCCCCACTTCATCATCGTGACTGGCTCTTCATATGTGCTGACATATACATTCACTCTCTAACTTAAATCCTATTGCTAAAGAACTTTTGTTCCAAATCATGTACTCACTCTTCTTCCTGAAACGACCGACTATCTTCCTAATCCTACCGACTATCCCTTTTTGAAGGGATGTTCTCTTCTACATTCAATCTTCCAAGGTACAAGGTCCTATGCCATTGTATATCAAATTATCTGAGACATCTGTGCAGAACATAATTCAAAGCTAAGTATCCCAATCAAGGGCCCAATGCCCTTATGGGTTTAAAATCATACCTGGATTTCTGTTTTCATACTTATGTTTCACCTCTACATTCTTGTAATTATACCAGGTTCCCAATACCATTATTCATCCAGAAGAATGATTCCTAACACAAATAGAAATCAAACCTGTTATTAACCCTAAACATACACTGTTCCCTCAATCTCATTT
The DNA here is from genome assembly GCF_048772815.1 of Callospermophilus lateralis. Lineage (NCBI taxonomy): Eukaryota > Metazoa > Chordata > Mammalia > Rodentia > Sciuridae > Callospermophilus > Callospermophilus lateralis. The sequence goes on from NW_027516877.1 coordinate 197,141, forward strand.
TACAGAAGAGCAGGGACAAAGTTGTTCTTACAATACAGAAAAGTAGGGGACCTTCCACCTGCTGAGATCCTCAAAGGTCCATGCAGAAATGATACCTGGAGAAGTTGTAGACAGGTATGAAGGACCTGAAAGAGCAAAAGTCATCTTCGATGACAAACCACCTGGTCAGGATGAAGGGATGTGTCTGAATCAGCCTCTCTCTTCTTATTGTGGAGAAGATGGACCAAACCAGGCCTGTGTGTGTGCCTATGGTTGATATACCATTCTAAATTGTGAAAGTGTCAGAGGAAGAAGGGGCAGCCTCCATCTCATGGGGCCCTTGGAAGCAACTGTTAGGACCAAGTGGTTGCCAAGGCAGTGACCTCATTCAGTTCCAAAGAAAGTGTCATACCTCATTTCCTTGGTGATGGAACTCTCTGAACTTGGTATCCAAGAAGCCAGGCACCCAGATGCAGTTCCAGTCCCAGTCCCAGTGGGCTCACTTGTTTGGATTTACCAAGGACAGAGTCAGTCTTTCTTGGTACCTACTGATGTGAGGATGGCCAAATGCCAGGAGAGCTCTGAAGAGGGACCTTTCCTGAGAAAGCAGGTAGTGGCTCACCACTTTTTCCTGACAACTTCACATAGTTGGCCAAGGAAACCAGATCTGAGAGAATACAGGCCATTTCGGGGGAACATAGTATTGCCCACCAGTCAGAGGACACTCCGGATAGTCACAGACCTACTTAGGGGAAGGAGGTGCCATTGTGAGTGTGGGTGTGTGGTTTTGTCTCTTGTTCTGAGAATAGGTAGGAAAGGCGGTTTGTTTGGTTTTCAGTGAACTATTTCTAGTAAGTCATTTGACAAGGTGAGTGTTTCTATGTCTGTGTATCCCACTGTGTCCGTGGTTGTAGACATGAGAAAAGACAATGCAACAATGGATGTGTCCTGTGTAGTAGAAAGATTCCCAGCATTCATCCTGCCCAATTTATGAATGGACTGCAGCTTGCCTTATGGATTGGCAAAACCTACTACCTTCCTAAGTCCCTGTTTTCTTCCTGAATTCTGGCAACTCTCCAGAATAGTCTCATTGTTTTGTGTCCAAGATATGTACCAGCTCCAAGGTCTTTGACATGTCCATGTACTGGATACCTGAAGGGAATGGCCAGTATCTCAGAAAACTCAGATATGAGTGTGACCAGAAAAGTCTCAGTGGAGATACCATGCTTTGGGCCTTTTGCTTACCTATTGTTCTGTTGCCCTGAATGTCAGGAAGATGTTGGGCTCAGGCTACCCCTTTGTGAAGCCTGAAGAAAACAGTTTTCAAATGGAAATGAATGGGCATCACCTGTGGCTCTTGCTAAATTCCTTCGGAAAGGGATGTGTCTGAATCAGGCTCTTGGCCCTGTGTGAGGCTGTGGCTTAGATTCTCAGCACCTGATGGATCTAAAGAAAGATCCCATGTGTGAAACCAAAACCAAATTCGCAAAAAATTTCAGTCATTGTGAATGAATTGTATTGCCTTTCTCTGTTAGGTTCCTGAAATCAATCAAGTGAGAATAGCGATCCTTTTGGTCAAATGAGTTCTTCAAATCTCTGCAGAGGTGCTTGTCTTTTCTCATGACTCCAGTTCACATAAAGAATCTAAACCCCACAGTCAGAAGGCCTCAAATTGGAAAAGCGGAGCAGTATTAATGACAGGCCTATTTGATCACTCCTGGTTCACAGGAAGGGTGTCCTTCCCACCCTGACTTGAGCCAAATGAGGGGCAAGGGAGCTTATTTTGGACACTTTTTTTGGAATGTGCCCCTCATGGAAAGCTCCAACCAGAGGTTATGATGAGTGTCTATAAGGAAGAAGATGGGGCCATGTGATAGTGTTTTGTTTTTAATTGTGTTCATTTGATTGGCGGTGTGAAGAGATGACTGGGTCAACCTGGGCTTGAACTCTGGTTTGATTCCCCTTAGAGACTGCGTTCAGGAATTGACCTCAGAGAAGTATTGCCATGAAAAGTGTTGGGATTTTAGGAGGCCACGCATGAAAGTCACCCTTGGAAACTGAGATCTAGGCCCAGGGTGGTTTTCCAAAGAGTACTGGGAATCTCAGCCAGTATATCACATGATTTTATTCTGAAAGACTTGGCAGGGATAGTTTTGAGTCAAAACACACATGGACCTCACATTGGAGACCTCAATGCGCCTGGCTTCATGTGACCTTTTGGCCACTCTTTTGGAAGCCTTGCCTGTGAGAGTTCTCCAGAGCTTTCTTTGAAATGAACTTCCTCAACATTTAATGGTTCCTGAATGAATTGAAACCCACAGTGCCTCCAACTTCATCCTTGAAAAATGGCCAGATAAATACCATGAAATTTTTAAAATTCCCATGACCAGGTGGCACTGGAGAACCTTTGGATGTCCTGTTGCTGATCTTGAGTGTACCAGACCCTGCCTCAATTCACTGGGTTTCATGAAAATGGTGTAGAACAGAGATGCCATTGAGTTATAGCCTGCAGAGTTGTGGGCCTAGAGAAATGGTGTGCAGTTTTGTGATAATACATCTGTGTTGTGACCATGTGGTTCTGCCATTGGCTTCCAAATTCATTGTTACTGCCATGGTGCAGCCAGGAGACCCGTATATGTAAAAGCATGTTTTTATATTGAAAGATTTCAGGGCCATGTTCAGAATCAAGTTGCTATGGACATGGGGGCAAGCAAGTTAGAGCCTGCAGAGTATTGGGCCTAGAGAAGTGGTCTGCAGTTGTGTGATAATACATCTGTGTTATGGCCATGTGGATTTCTCATTGGCTTCCAAATTTTTTGTGACTAACATGGTGCAGCCAGAAGACCCGAATATGTAAAAGCATGTTTTTATATGGAGAGGATTCAGGGCCATGTTCAGAATCAAGTTGCTATGAACAAGGGGGCAAGGTATGTGGGAAAGAAGCCTGGTTGTTGCATTCTCCTGCAGACCCTGACCCACAACACGTGACAGAACTCCCTCCAGCACTGTGTCCCTGTTGAACTTCTTGTATTTTGTGAAGCAAATACCAAACTCCCAGTGCAACAGCAGGAAACACCACGAAAATTGGAGGATGACCAAATGGCTCCACAGTCCACATGGGGAGAAAATTAGACCCCAGTGGCCACTGTTTACCTACAAAGAGTGAATTCAGCACTGCTGCCTCATGTTCACTGGAAAATAAGAAACCATATCCTCCAGGTCACATAGATGCAGACCGAGATTTTATTGTCTCACTACAAAGGAAGCTAAAGCTCCTGAAAATAACGTATGTTTCAAGTGCCCAACCTCAGAGGCAGTTTCTCAAGATGTCTTTACGCCAGCAGACCTCCATGTTAGAGGAGTGTTTACCATGTCCCTTACTTTTGGAAACTCCTCTACCACCTCCAAGGTTCTGAACTCTGAGCATTTTCCACTCAAGATATGTATTCACAGATTTTCTAACTCTTCTATTCTAATTGTGACTTACTTCAGGCGAAGGTAATGTCAAGGATTTGTTCTGGATGAGAGTGGGAAGATTTTTGTGTAGCATATATTTGCATACACATTTGATTCATTATTCTATTTTCCATTTGAAATACTGATCCCTGACAATAACTCATAACCTACTGGACTCTGACTACTACTCCCAATATGATGGAGAAAAATAACCCAAACAGAATAGAAATCCAAGCAGTTCAGAGGAGGCATGGTGTATAGTTGGACTTGCCTTTTGCATAAAAAAGGGTAGGTGTTATAAATCTAGTCAATTTTCTGTTTTTAAAGTTAACAAATATGTGAAATTCCTGTCTCCCTCTCTCTGTAGCCTATTCAGCACATGTATTTTTATATGCACATATAGAATCCTACCTGGTATCACACGTACATTCTTGTGAGGTGGCTGACTTGGCAGATACAAAATGTGAGAAGAGATTACTCCTCCTAAATGCTGTTGGAACTGAAAATTCAATGTATGGGTAAACTTCCTAGTTAAACAACATTATACATAAATCTATCTTCAGTAACATGAATATTTTTGAATCTGTGGATGATGTATATTTCATGGTGAATTTCAATTGGCATATATATTGCTATTTTTATAGTCTCAGTTTGTGTGTGTGTGTGTGTATATATATATATATATATATATATATATATATATATATATATATACTCTCCAGATTTTTCAAAATATGAAATGTATGAGTCTTATTATACACTCCCTGAATTCATTCATGTTCATGTATGTGGATTTATAATCAACTTTTCACAAGATTATTCTCAGAAATACTCATCTACCTGAAATACATATTTGTTTCCTAGTACTGAAAACTAACTTCAGTGAATGGTGCATACAAATTCTAATATTTCTACATTAACGGACGCAGTTTAACATCAATTCAAGTAGATTCCTATGGGACATGATGTGTATTTTAAAGTTCATTTTTATTCAACACTGGTACATTACTATTTCTTCAATTTCTGCACATCATCGTATATATTTATCATCCACAAGTTAGCAAATATATAGGCGTTTGTTTCACTTTAAATCACTTTCTGCTTCAGAACACATGCATACCTCCATGTTTCTGGACTGGTCTTTTCATGAGACTTCTTTCCAAACACATTATTTTCAATTTCCATAATCACTTTTGAAGCAAAACTCAAACACTCTTCATGAAAATCCATAACCCTAATATTTCATTCAGATGAATAACCGGTAGGATTAAATGTAGTATATCAATATAAGGTTTCCTGTATATTTTCAGATATCAATTCAATCCATTATTTAAAGTTGGAACCAGTAATATTATTAATTCACAGTATTGTCTATTCATGCATTATCTCTATATTCATAGACAAATGGTACACCTATTTCTACCCAAAATACTAATTCATATATCTTCAAAATATTGCTCCCAGAAATGGTGGAAGAAAAACTCCTATTACCTGATCTACATATATTATTTATTATAGTAATATTCTGGACACACTTTGGAATGTTCACACTTATGATTGTACCAATGTAAAGGTCGGGCAAGCGTCGGAAAAGAGACCACGAAGAGACTGTCTCATGTAACAGCAAAGGGTTTATTGGGGGTCCAGCATGCTGGGGCTCAGAGCTCACTTGAATAGAGAAGAGAGCCCTAAGAACAGCTTAAGCAGAGCTTATGCAATTTACGTGGTGAGAGCAGGGAGGGAAATTTATTGATGGGTCAGGTCGAGTCAGTGGTTTGCATGCCAATGGGAGAGGGAGTACATTCAACAGTTTGGCAATTGGGGACAGCACATTCTGGGAACAAGATTAGCAAACAGTTTTCAAGATTTCATCAGTATTTTGTTAAGCATACAGAAAAACAAGAAGTTAAAAGTACATATTTTATTAACCTTTCATTCCCCACTTCTTATTCTGGTTAATTTTAGTCATAAAAATGAGCATTGCGGGGTCTCACATTTTATGTCTTCTAGTGAGGTATATTGTTGTATGATTACCATAAGTTTAACTTATCCAATTTAAGCTTGTAGAAAGGAAACTAGATGGTTGAGCAAACAGGGTCCTACAATTAGCAATGAAATGAGGATTATTAATGGACTGGCCAGGGCTGATAAAAGCGTAGTTAACCAGGGGGACTGTGTGAACAAAGACTCAAACCACCCTTTTGTGCATCTCTCTCTTGTTGATGCTCTTCTAGGCGTCTTCTTAATTTACTCATAGATTTTTTTACAATTCCAGTATGGTCGGCATAAAATCAACTTTTTCCCTCAATGCAGCAGGAAAGCCCCCTTCTCTCACGAAGAGGAGGTCCAACCCTCGCATGTTCTGTAAAACAATTTCAGAGAGAGAGGTTAAAGATTCCTATAAAACTGTGATGGAGGTTTTTAATATCTTTAAATTTTGGTCTATTGCTGCTTCTCATCGGGTCATTTGTTGTGTCACATGGACTAGGACAGTGATTCCTGTGCCCACACCTGCAGCAGCTCCTTTTCCTAATAGGATGGCTAAAGTGAGGGATACAGGTTCCCAGAGGAACCGGGTTGTATGCCCCCCTATTTGATATTTAAATTAACCTGCCTCATGATAGAGCACTCTGGGAAACATCTGAACATTACATAATTAATCACATCTGTTGACCATTTTATGAAAACATAAACAATGTTTAAGTATATAGAATTATACTGTTGTAAGGACGGACAAGTCAAGGCACCTAAGATAGCACCGAAGACAGCGAAACATACCTATTTGGTTGCAACGGATTTAGAGGGCATTGCTTCTGTTGTAATCAATTAGTCACCTGATCTCCAAATTTAGGTAGTTTCCGAATTTTGTACCCAACATGTAAGGGAAGGGGCTCAGAAGTTCACAGTCTGCATAAGTTCACAAAAAGAAGTTTTCGTTTCTATTGTTTTTTTCATCTGTTCTGGGCAAGTTAACATTTTAAGGACACCTGGAGTGGGAGAGATTTTTTCTTCTCTTTTTTTTTTTTCTCACTGCCAGCTGTAACAATGGAGCTCATTTGGTAACTTATTTATCTTAGAAATGTAACCATGTCTGTGAAGCCCCAGCTCAAGGCCAGAGGCCTTGTTCACATGTTTTGTGAAAAACTAGTAAGGGGGAGTCTAGCTTAGGAGTGCTGATTTTTCCAGCCAGTGGCCAAATAGAACAGGGAAACACAAAAAGGGGAAGTTTATCTACATTGAACTCTTTTATAGGGACTCTTTGGCTGAAAGTCCTAAAGTCAGCCATGGTGAAGACTGCTGGAGAAGGTCAGTTAAGACTTTTCTGTGGGCCTGGTATAGACGGGGAAGACAGGGAAGGCGGGTCTGAGAGCAGCACCTTGGGTCTGAGCATGAGGAAGGAGAGATGTAAAAGAATAATGGGAAAGGGGTTTGGAATTTTCCAGGCAACAAAACTTGAGCAGTAGAACAGATAGAGCAGAGGGGAAGATGGGAGTTTGTATCCCAAAAAGCCTGTGAGGGACTTTAAATTCTTAGTAACCTGTTTTCAGTGATGACAGAGCAACTTTAAAGGCCATTTTTATTACATCTTGGATAGGGGTCTGAGGGCTCTCCTTAGCTGGTTTGAGCTTTGGGTTAGCTGATAAGAGGACCTGGTGGGACCTGGTGCGGGCACTGACAGGAGAAGAGAGTAGTGAGTGGGTGGATGGGTACCTCAGTACCTGCTACCTCAGCAAGGGGGCAATAATCTGAGAACCGGCGGTTTGAGTTTTTGATCTAGTAATTGGAGGGAAGAAATCAGGTTGCTGAGGTGGGAGTGACAGCAGAGAGTCTGGAGCAGAAAGCTGAGGGTGAGGATCTATTGGATAAGCATAGTTCAGGATGTGAGCGAAGGAGGGAAAATGCCTCCACTTAGGGGAATTTCCTTCCACCCTTTGAGCACTTGCCGAAGTTAAAAAGGTCACGGAGAATTTTAGGATCTAGAGACCCCTCTGGGGGCCATAGGTATTGGTTGTGTAATTGGTAATATGGCCAATGCTGTGTATTGAATTTGATGAGGAGTTTGGGTTCCACCAGGCACCCCTGTATGCTCACATTCCCATAACTTACAGAAGAAGTCCGCATTTCCCCCACACAGCCATGTCTGTTTGTGGCTTTGATAGTCCGCTGGGCAAACATAGTAATCTAGGCTAGCCAACCTGCATCTGGCTCTCGTGTCCCTACATCCATAATGTTTGTTTCTATTACCTATGATACGGAAACGATTTATTGGAATTTTAGTTGGATCAACTTCATCAGGGATATCCCAATAGGAAAGACCTATAGCCAGCTGACAAATGTCTGGGTGGAGAGATGGCCACCATGTCCCTAAAGGGGCTGTATGCGAGATAGACCATACTTCTTGTACAGTAGGATTTGTGATCAGCCATTACTGCTGAACAGGCTGATGAGGGTTAGGACTACTCTTGGCCAAGGGGAGAGTCTGTAGCCTTATCCACATGGCGAATACGCAATTTGAAAGTGTTACCAGTCTTTTCCAGTTTCCAGTCAGATTTTGGACAGGGCGCAGGCCAGAGATGAGAGACATGGATCCATGAAGTGATTCCGTCTACATTTACCACTGTAGGTGTTATATGTAGCACCTTATATGGTCCTTTCCAGTGGGGTTCCAGGGATGACACCTGATGTCGTCTAATGTAGACGAAGTCTCCTACTTGGTATCAATATGGAGTCCCCTCGTCCCCAGGTTGGTCGGCAGTGGCCAGATGTTTCCACAGATATTGCTGATTTCTTTCAAGAGCTTTAAGTCTGTCAAGCAAGGGGGTGTGGAAGGGATCGTTAGGTCTTAGAGTTTTGGTTAGGTCCCTTACTGGAGGAGGGACCATAGAGAATTTCATAGGGGGTGAGGTTACACAAGGAAACAGAGGAGTATGAGTATTTCTTGCATGAAACAGTGCATAAAGCAGGAGAATAGATAGATCTTTTATGCCGATCTCTAAGCTTGATTTTGTTAAGTCTCTTTAATGGTTCTATTATTTTTTTTTACCTGTACTGAGCTCTGGGGTCTATAAGCACAATGTAATTTCCAATTAATCCCCAGGGTCCTGGCTAATCCCTGACTTACCAGGGCAATTAACGCCAGGCCATTATCAGACCCTATTGCCTTAGCCAGTCCGTATCTTAGAAAAATATCTTTCAGGATCTTCTTGACCACCATTTGTGCCATTTATTTTGTTGTTGTTGTTGTTGTTTTTTTTTTTTTTTGTGTGTGTGTGGGGGGAAGGCTTCAATTAATTCATCCTGAAAATGTATCTACAAAGACTAGGAGATATTTAAGTCCATAACTTCCTGGCTTAATTTCAGTAATGTCCACTTCCAAGAATTGTCCTGGTCTGGTTTCTTGTAGGTGCTTTCCTGCAGGAAAGTTGGAAGGGTAAGCATTAACCAATTGACAGACCCGGCAGGCTTTTGTTACCCGTTCAGTTATTTCTTTCGCTCTGAGTCGGTTAGTGGAAAACTCTGTTCTTGATCCTTCAGGAATGCCTGCAGTTTCTTTGAACCAAGGTGAGTGAGTTGATGTACATTTTTAACTTAGTTTAGGGCTTTCTGAAAATGCAAGCTGGGCTCAGTGAAGTTGAGGGTTTCAGTGTCAGTGTCCTTAGATGTTATCAAAAGCTTGCTGGTGCTCAGGGGTCCATTAGAATTGGGCATCTCTCTTTAACAGCGGGTATAAAGGAGCAGCTAAGGACGCAAACCCAGGTATCCATAAGCTGCATAAGCCAGCAGTCCCAAGAAACTCTCTGAGTTGTCTGCTGTTAGATGGGGGTGGTATCTGCTCAATGGATTGTTTTCTGGTCTCAGTGAGCCATCGCTTACTGCCCCTAAGGGAATAGTCCAGGAAGATTACTTCTTGCTGGCAAATTTGGGCTTTTTTGGCAGAAGCACTATACCAGAGTTGAGCAAGCTCGTATAATAATAATTGGGTTCCAGACTCACAGTTTTTCTTGGTGTTGGCTGCCAGTTGCAGGTCATCGACATATTGAAGCAGGGTGACGTCAGGGTGCATAGTTCTGAAGTTGTTGGGGTCTCTGTGGAGGGCTTCATCAAAGAGAGTGGGGGAATTTTTGAACCCCTGTGGGAGTCTAGTCCATGTTAGTTGACCAGACGTCCCGGTTTCTGGGTCTACCCACTCAAAATCAAATAGCAACTGACTATCTTTATGCAGAGGCAAGCAAAAGAAAGCATCTTTTAAGTCCAGAACAGTATACCATTTCCGCTCATGGTTCAGAGTGCTAAGCAGATTGTATAGATTATGTACTGTGGGGTGAATGTCCTGCACTCTGTTGTAGATCTCTCTTTGGTCTTGAACGGTGCGATAGTCCCCGGTTCCTGGATTTTTATACTGGTAACAGGGCAGTGTTCCAGTTCAAATGACAGGGCCTTAGGACCCTTAAGGCCAGATATTTCTGAATATGGGGCCTTATCCCATCTTTAGCTTTTTTGCTCAGAGGATATTTTTTGACATTGATGGGGGGGCTGAAGTTTTTAACTCCACTGTTATTGGAGGATGTTTCACGGCTACGTGTAACCCAGCAGTTTTTTTCCTAGGCATCTGCGTGATCTGTTATCCATTTCCGGGGTAGCTTGCCTGTTTGATCAGTCTTGGGGGGTTTGACAAGTTGATGTTCATCTTCTACTGACATAGTAAAAGCCGTGACTATAGGAGTTTTTACTGAAAAATTTAGAAATTTCACTTGGGGGCCTTCAGGGTTAAAAGTTATTCTGGCCTGGAGCTTTTTGAGCAGATGTGTGCCCATCAATGGGGTCGGGCATTCTGGGATTACTAGGAACGAGTGATGGATTTTTTCTTTCCCCAGGTCCATGGTCCTCTTAGTTGTCTAAGCCCCATCTTGAACTAGAGTCCTTTTTGTTTGATAGATGGCCCAATGGGGCCTTCAGGGCTGAGTATACTTACCCTGTATCCACTTCAAAGTTTAACCCCCCCAGCGAGTACTTTGTGTTCTTTTGGCTGGGCCAGCTACCTCCAAGGAAGGAGGGGCTGTGTGTGCCGTGGGGTAGTCACCTGGAGGGCGCTGGGCTGGCCTGTATTCCTCCAATGGTGGAGAGTCTGAGTCAGCAGCAGGGGAATCACTTAGAGGGTGTTTGGGGTTGGAGGACAAGGGCAGGGCATAAGGAGGGGGAAGAGAGTCCAGTAGAGTCTTGAGACTCAGGGACAACAGAGGGTGGAGGAGGGGGAGCAGAGGGTTTGAGAGATAGAAAAGTGGGAGAACCAGTAGGAGCGGGGACAGGGACAAGGAAAGGCTTCAACCATGGAAGAGGAGATTTGCAGAGGTCCTGCAAACTAAAGATATATTGCTGTTGATCTGGATGGCTATGTGGCCCCGGCTGAGAGACAATATCTCTGAGTTTTTGAATTAGTGTGAAGTAGAAAGATCCTTCTGGGGGCCATCCGACTCCAAAGGTGGGTCATTCTGAGACACATAGAGTCTTCCAGATCTGACGTTTTACTGAAAAAAAGAAGATTCTGAGCCTTTAAGCAGACTTTGGTCCAGTGATCAAGGTTCAGGGACAGAGGCATTGAAGTGCTCTGTCCCATATGAAAGATACACAAATAGTGAAAGCAATGACACACGACACAGACAAGACAAGACAATAAAGACAGGCAATGGACGTCCAATACTGAGAACAGAACTGAGTAGCCAGGAAAACCTGATGGGCTGACAATACCGAATCCAAAACAAATTATCACTGAGTTTAGGAGACTATTGTTACTCGGTTTCCCGAGTTCTCTGGGGCGTCCCCCAGAGACGTGGCCTGTGGCTCTGTGACACTTCTGTCAGCCACCGTCAGAGAGAGCTCATGCTCATCACCAATAGCCATTTTGCCCATCCCTAACCTGAAACCTGAAACAAGAAAGTGGCGCCTTACTTAACCTGAGATGAGCCTATTGGGGGTCTTTCGTCCAACGCTGCTGGAACTCGCTGGGGCCCTCAGATGTAATGGTCAGGCAACCATTGGAGGAAGAGACCACCAAGACACTGTCTCATGCAACAGCAAAGCGTCCAAAATTCTGGGGCTCAGACCTCACTTGAATAGAGCAGAGAGCACTGAGAACAGCTTAAGCAGAGCTTATATACTTTTCTTGAAGAGGGCAGGGAGGGAAGTTTATTGATGGGTCAGGGCAAGTGGGCGGTTTGCATGTAAACGGGTGAGGGTGTACATTCTGCAGTTTGGCAGTTGGGGACAGCACATTCTGGGAACAAGATTAGCAAAAAGTTTTCAAGATTTCAAGAGTGTTTTCTTAAGCATACAGAAAAACAGGAAGAGACAAGTACCTATTTTATTTATTTTCAACAAAGCCTAAATGGAAAGTGAGCATGAATTACTAAAAACATTCATGTCCAGGTTGCCTAATGCTCTCAAATGTCAATTCTATTGGTGACTACATATTTCTTTCTTCCTAAGGTTATATATTCAACCTCAACCCTGTTGAAAATGCCTAATCCTATGACTCACTTAATAATTTGCCTGATTTCCTAAGGTCTCTATTGATACCTCCTTTCCTACATATTTTCCCAAATTCATTATTGTGACTGACACTTAACATGGGCTGACATTAATATTCACTCTCTAACCGAAACCCTATTGGTAAAGAACTTTTTTCCAAATCTTATTCTCACCCTTCTTTCTAAACCTACTGACTATCTTCCTAATTCCACCGACTATCCCTTTTTGACTGGAGGTTCTCTTCGACATTCAATCATCCAAGGTACAACGTCCTATGCCATTGTGTATGGATTTATCTGAAACATTTGTGCAGAAAGTATAACATTGCTAAGTATCCCAATCAAGGTCTCAATGCCCTTCTGGGATGCAAATCTTACCTAGAGTTCTGTTTCCATACTTTTAACTCACGTCTATATTCTTATAAATATCACAGATTCCCAATACCATTATTCATCCTGCAGAATGATTCCTAACCCAAATCGAAACTGTTATTAACCGTAACCACACAGTGATCTCTCAATCTAACTTTAGAGAAGAGCAGGGACAGAGTTGGCCTTAAAATATAGGGATGTAGGGGATCTTCCACTTGCTGAGAACCTCAAACGTCCATGCAGAAATGATCCCTGAAGAAGATGTAGGCAGCTATGAAGGACCTGAGAGAGCAAAAGTCATCTTCCATTGCCAAAAAATCTGGTCAGGATGAAGGGATGTGGCTGAATCAGCCTCTCTCTTAATGTACAGGAGACAGACCAAACCAGGCCTTTGTGGAGCGCTGTTTCTTTGTGCCTTTGATTTATATATCATTCTAACTTGTGAAAATGTCACAGGAAGTAGGGGCAGCCTCCATCTCATGGAACCCATGGAAGCAACTGTTAGGACAATGTGTTTGCCAAGGCAGTGACCTCATTAAATTCCTGAAGGAAGTAACCTACCTCACTTCCTTGGTGATGGAACACTTTAAACTTGGGATCCAGGAAGCCAGGCACTGAGAGCCAATCCAAGTCCCAGTCCCAGTGGGCTCACTTGTTTGGTGTTACTAAGGACAGAGTCAGTCTTTCTTGGTACCTACTGATGTGAGGATGGCCACATGCCAGGGACCTTTCCTGAGAAAGTAGGTAGTGGCTCTCCACATGCTCCTGACAACGTCACAGAGTTGGCCAAGGAGACCAGATCTGAGAATGGATAGGCCATATCAGGGGAACATAGTATGACCCACCAGTAAAAGGACACTCTGGATAGTTACAAACCTACTTGGGGGAAGGAGGTGCCTTTATGGGTGTGGGTGTGAGTTTGTGGTTTTGTCTCATGTTCTGAGAATAGGTAGGAAAGGTGGTTTGTTTGGATTGGAATGGACTTTTTCTAGTAAATTTTTTGACAAGGCGAGTGTTTCTATGTCTGTTTCTCCCACTGTGTCCGTGGTTGTAGACATTAGAAAAGAAAATGCATCAATGGATGTTTCCTGTCTTGTAGAAAGCTTCCCAGCATTCATCCTGCCCAATTAACGCATGGACTGTGACTTGCCTTATGGATGGGCAACACCTACTATCTTACTAAGTTTCTGTTTTCTTCCTGAATTCTGGCCACTCTCAAGAATTGGCTCATGGTTTTGTGTCCAAGATATGTACCACCTCCAAGCACTGTGACATGGCCATGTACATGATAACTGAAGGGAATGGGAGGATCTCAGAAAACTCAGATATCAATGTGACCAGTAAAGTCTCAGTGGAGAATCCTTGCTTTGGGCCATTTGCTTACCTATTGCTTCATTGCCCTGAATGTCAGGAAGGTCTTTGCCTCAGGCCACCCCTTTGTGAAGCCTTAAGAAAACAGTTTTCAAATGGAAATGAATGGGCATCACCTGTGGCTCTTTGCTTAATTGCTTCCAAAAGGGATGTGTCTGAATCAGCCTCGTGAACCTGTGTGAGGTTGCTGCTTAGATTCTTAACACCTGATGGATCTAAGGTGAGATTCCATGTGTGCTACAAATACAAAATGGTCAAAATAGCAGTCATTGTGTATGAAGTCTCTCGCCATCTTCTGTAAGGTTCCTGACCTCCATCCTGGCCTGCAAAGGCTAGACCATAGATGCTTGGGTTTTTTCATGACTCCCATTCATATAAAGAATTTATACCTGGCAGTCAGTAGGCCTCAAATTGGAGAAGTGGAGCAGTAATAAGGTCAGGCCTATTTTATCACTCCTGGTTCACAGGAAAGGTGTTTAGGCCACACTGACCTTAGGCAAAATAGGGGCGAGGGAGCATATTTTGGACAGGGTCTTGGACTTCACCCCTTTTGGAAACGTCCAGGCAGAGGATTTGATGAGTGTCTACATGGAAGAAGACGAGGGCTATGTGAAAGTGTTTTGGTTTTAATTGTGGTCATTTGTGTGGCAGTTGGAAGACATAACTGTGTCCACCATGGCTTGAACTTTGGTGTGATTCCCCTTAGAGACTGCGTTCTGGACCTGACCTCAGAGAAGAATTGTCATGAATTGTGTTGGGATTTCAGGAGGCCACGCATGAGAGTCCCCATTGGAAACTGAGATATAGGCCCAGGTGGCTCTCCACAGAACACTGGGAATCTCAGCTACGATATCACATGATTTTATTCTGAAAGACTTGGCAACCATAGTTGAGATTCAAAACACACATGGACCTAGCATTGTAGACCTCAATGGGCCTGGCTTAATGTGACCTTTTGGCCACTCCATGGGAAGCCTTGCCAGTGAGAGTCCTCCAGAGCTTTCATTGAAATGAAATTCCTCACCATTTAATGGTTCCTGAAAGAATTAAAACTCACAGTGCCTCCAACTTCATCCTTGAAAAATGGCTAGATAAATACCATGAAATTTTTGAAATTCTTATGACCAAGTGCACTGAAGAACATTTGGATGTCCAGTTGCTGATCATGAGTGTACCAGAGAGTGCCTTGATTGACTGGGTTTCATGAAAATGGTGTAGAAGAAAGAATCCTGTATGTTGGCGCCTGCTGAGTAGTGACCCAGAGCTGTGGTGTGCAGTTGTGTCATAAAATATCTCTGGTGGGGCCATTTGGATCTGCCATTGACTTCCAAATGTCTTGTGGCAGACATGGTGCAGCCAGTAATTTCTATATGTCTGATCTCTTCATATAAAGGCATCTTGTTATATGGAGAGGTTTCAGGGCCGTGTTCAGAATCAGGTTGCAATGGTTGAGGGGGCAAGCTATGTGGGATATAAGCCTCATTGGTGGATTCTCCTGGAGACCCTGACCCACCACACGTGTGAGAAATCCCTCCAGCACTGAGTCCCTGTTTATCTCCTTGTATTTCATGAAGCAAATACTAAACCCCCAGTGCAGCAGCAAGAAACACCATGAAATGTGGAAGATGCGCAAATGGCTTCACATACCACATGGGGAGACACTTAGCCTTCAGTGACAACAGTTTCCCTACAAAGAGAGAATTCTGCACTCCTGCCTCATGTTCATTGGAAAATAAGAAACCATGTCCTCCAGGTCACATAGATGCAGACCCAGCTCTGATGGTCTCACTACAAAGAAGCTAAAGCTCCTGACAACAACATATATTTCAAGTGCCCAAGGTCAGAGAAAGTTTCTCAATAAGTTTTAGGCCGGCAGAGCTCCATGTTTGTGGAGTGTTTACCTGTTTGACCAGGACAGGAGAAAAGACCACTGACTCCAATTAAAATCAAATTAAAGCAAGCTTATTATTTTTCCACTGGCTGAGCTGCCTATCCCTCTCAAAATGGCAGAAACAAGACAGCAACCCCACCTTTCCTACAGCCCAGCTTTATAGTCCAGTAAGTTACACAAAAGGGGGGTTACAGATAACAGAACTCGGAGAAGCATCACGCTATTGCTAGTTTACAATTTTTTTTTTGCTGGCCCCATCATCAGAATTTATGAGGACCATTAGAGACTCACGAGAGTCGTTGTCTGGCCAGAGAAGGCCAATATTTATGAGGTGTCACTAAATTTTCAGAGAGGGCTGCTATCTGGTCAGAGAGCCAGGCATGGGTGAGTTCAAGGCACGGACAAGCATTCCAAGCAGATTCAGAATTTGCAGTAATTTATAGGAAAGCAAAATTATCTTTTCATGACTTTGTGGCAAGATCGCTCCCAATTTTAATAAATGATCAGGTTGGGTTTATCATTCCCCCCCATTTTTTTTGCTTTTTAATATTTTTTAAATTAATTTTATTGTAGGTTGTTCAAAACATTACATAGTTCTTGATATATCATATTTCACACTTTGATTCAAGTGGGATAAGAGCTCCCATTTTTACCCCATATACAGATTGCAAAATCACATCAGTTGCAGAACCATTGATTTACATATTGCCATTATGGTGTCTGTTGTATTCTGCTGCCTTTCCTATCCTCTACTATCCCCCCTCCCCCCTCCCCTCCCCTCTTCTCTCTCTACCCCCTCTACTGTAGTTCATTTCTCCCCCTTATATTTTTCTCCTTTCCCCTCACTTCCTCTTTTATGTAATTTTGTATACCCCTGAGGGTCTCCTTCCATTTACATGCAATTTCCCTTCTCTCTCCCTTTCCCTTTCACCTCTCATCCCTGTTTAATGTTAATCTTCTTCTCATGCTCTTCGTTCCTACTCTGTTCTTAGTTACTCTCCTTATATCAAAGAAGACATTTGGCATTTGTTTTTAAGGGATTGGCTAGCTTCACTTAGCATAATCTGCTCTAATGCCATCCATTTCCCTCCAAATTCTATGATTTTGTCATTTCTTAATGCAGAGTAATACTCCATTGTGTATAAATGCCACATTTTTTTATCCATTCGTCTATTGAAGGGCATCTAGGTTGGTTCCACAGTCTTGCTATTGTGAATTGTGCTGCTATGAACATGGATGTAGCAGTGTCCCTATTGTGTGCTCTTTTTAGGTCTTTAGGGAATAGACCGAGTAGGGGAATAGCTGGATCAAATGGTGGTTCCATTCCGAGCTTTCCAAGAAATCTCCATACTGCTTTCCAAATTGGCCGCACCAATTTTCAGTCCCACCAGCAATGTACAAGAGTACCCTTTTCCCCACATCCTCGCCAGCACTTGTTGCTGTTTGACTTCCTAATGGCTGCCAATCTTACTGGAGTGAGATTTGCAACAAAATGAAACTGAATCCCTTACTCTCGCCATTCACAAAAGTTAACTCAAAGTGGATCAAGGAACTTGATATCAAATCAGAGACATGGCGTTTGATAGAAGAAAAAGTTGGCTATGATCTACTTACTGTGCGGTCGGGCTCCAAATTCCTCAATAGGACACCCATAGCACAACAGTTAATAACTAGAATCAACAAATGGGACTTACTCAAACTAAAAAGTTTTTTTCTCAGCAAAAGAAACAATAAGAGAGGTAAATAGGGAGCCTATGTCCTGGGAACAAATCTTTACTCCTCACACTTCAGACAGAGCGCTAATATTCAGAATATACAAAGAACTAAAAAAAAATTAGACAATGAGATAACGAATAACGCAATCAACAAATGGGCCAAGGACCTGAACAGAAATTTCTCAGAGGAGGACATACAATCAATCAACAAGTATATGAAAAAATGCTCACCATCTCTAGCAGTCAGAGAAATGCAAATCATTCCCCCTTTTTTAATGTGTCCCTTCCAAATTTTTGATAGGGTAGGGAAAGAGCAATGAGGGAATTTTAATCCCTCAGGTAACAGTCTCCAAATTTTTAGAACTCACCCAAAATTGGATTCCTGGTTTTACCTGACTTAATTAATTACTTATATTGATATTCTATTTATTTTTGGCTCCATAGTTGTAAGACGAGAGGCGTCACTCATTTTGGCTTCTTCTGAGCTGAGAGAGAGTGACGTGAGTGGGCACAGTATAAGGGACATGAGTTGCCTTTTAGAAGTCAGTTGAGGGACATGAGTTGCCTTTTAGAAATCACTTCGTTTTGAAGTCTGTTTGGGGAAGAACAGGTTGTAAATTCATCTGGGGATGGGTTCTTCTGTGTGAGAAACAAGAACCATGAGTACTGAAAAAATGTTGCAGCAGCTGGAACATGTCACTGTATAGAAGTTCCCTCAGCAGGCTTTAATATTCCCAGTTATCAGGACTGTCAACTTAATATTTAACATTTAGTGTTACAGTTATCCCTCTCCATAAGATACAGTTTAATGATTTAATACATCTGATCTTGCAAAATCATTTTACTAGTATGACCTCTGTGTGTAATAGAGAAACCTTTAATTCTGTTACTCAGGGCTGGATAATCGTACTAGCAAACACCAACCCTACCTGTAGGTTAGGAATATCTGTAGGCCTTAAACTAAAAATTTCTGCCTCTGGCAGCTCCTCTTGATAGTCTCTTTTTATAGTTATCAGGCATTCCTTTCTGGGAATTTTTCTTTGTAGCCTCCAGTCTTACTTATTTTGGGAGGCTAACATAATGTGTATAAAAAATTATTATTATTATTATTATTATTATTATTATTATTATTATTATTATTATTATTTAAAATGCCCAGGAATGGCTGTATTTTGGTTTTAACTGTCTTTCCTAAGTGTTTATCATGAAACAGTCAAACTGACTTTTGTTTCTATCTATTGTTAACAGTCAGCTGAGCTTTTATGGGAGTCATTTCTGGGGAAACTTGAGAGCAGCTTCTCAGTTCTGCTAGTGCCATTTGCGCTAGGTGGGTCCAGGTCTTGCTTGACCATGTGGCTACCCTTTGAAGCATCAGGGATGTCTCCCTTCTCTGATGACTCTCCTCTTCTTAGCAAATGCACTGATTGGCTTTCTGTTCTCCAGGGGTCTCATTAATCTCCCTAATTGGGAAGATATGAGGCCCAGAGTTGCAAAGCTCTTTGAGAAGTCCCTTGTTCCCTGGATTCAGACTGACTCAGAGGGCAAGAGCCAAATATTGGTTTTCTTGTCCCTTTTCATGTAACTTTAATATAAATCCTAATCTTAATCATCCAGCAAATAAATTTTAACAGCCTTATATTAAGAGTACTGGGCTTTAATGTCTATAACTTTATAATTATTTATCTTTTTTATTAACTGGGATCTGTATTATTCTGTCTGTCTTGTAGGTGATGACTTATTATCTTAAATTAACCCATGTTGTGTTCTTAAAGCAACACTTCTGTAAAACACTAACAAGGAATCTTTAGATCACTTATAAGGAAATTACAAAATAAAATTTTTTAACAAGAGTAAAAATACTTAGTTCGTGTAATAGCTACCCTGAAGTTTTAAGCTGTTATACATTATATCCCCTGTTTGAGATCCTAGAAATCTTGACAGAAAAAAAAAACAACTTTTGAACATAACTTTAAATGAAATAATATCTGACCTACTGCTTTCGTAGTCATTCTCACATATAGTAAGATGGGACACAGAGCCTTATCTCAGGTAAGGCAGGGCTCTTTATAAAACTTAAGTGTTTTACTTCTAAAGATGATCTTTGTTTTTTTAAATATCATTTTACAAAGATTACATATATTATTTGAGGTCACATGAACATTAGTTAACACCATATGATATCACATTTAAAACATGAATTTAAGAAAGGCTGAAAGTTTTTAACCTTTATATAGATTAGACTCTCATTAACATAAAAATACATTTAAATTGTTCCCCAATGTAAAAAGTAACATACAACTTTACATATCTTATTGATAAGAAGTAAATGAATGCCCAATATATTTTTTTACCATACAACTTCAGAACACCAGCTTGAAATAATGCTCTTTTAAAGTTTCTACCTTACAGATTCGTATACCTGAAAGATATGAGCACATTAATAGCATCACAATTACATTGAAGTTTCTACATTAACCAAGTTTAGCTTTTAAATAAATGGCAGTACAGTGCTCTAAAATAACAGTTCTTATTTAATCAGTTGTTTAATTTTTATGGTTGCTTGCTCTAGAACAAATAAAACTTAATAAACACAATGTTATGGGTAAACTTATGTTTTAAGAAATTTTTGTCTCTTTAACACATGACTGATTATTAAAATCTTATACAGACATTAGTACAAACTTATACAGACCTTAGTAAATCAATCAGATATCTAACAAAAGTACTCATGATTGAGTAATCCCATATCAAATTTACTTTACTTATTTATCAATATATTAGACAAATATATTGAACAGTGTAAACCATTTTTTTTGTTGAAGGAAAAGTCTTAGAACCAAGGCATATTAGAACATTTGTAGACATTAATATTTTATTAGATTTTTGAACACCTAGAAAAACTTGTAAGCTTAAATTTAAAGACATTTATTTTTATCTCTTTATCCAATTTAAATTCAACTATTTAAATCACTTGAATTAAAGATCTTTGGATCCACTTTTTAAAATTTGTTTTCATGAGCGTTTTTGTTTTAATGAGTGCTCTTTATAAATGTTAATTTGTGTATCATATATATGATATACGGACATATGAATATATAGACATACAACACATAACAAAATTGTGCACACATAATAATAGTAAAGGCCTTGTAGCTTTTCCAGGTGAAATATCCATTGCAATGTTTCAAAAACTACACAGTTAGTCAAAGATAGAACTGGTCAGAAAAACATCATCCTAGGTCTTTAGGATCAAAATCATGAGCTCAAAAAAAAAAAATAAAATAAAGAATCTAAGGAAAAAATAAGAGTCCTAGAAAAATTGACTGGCCATTAATTAGTAAATACCATACAATTTAATTTTTTTTAGGCCTCAGATCACTCTCCTACTGAGCTTGCAGGCCTCTTTCATTTGCCATTCAACATAAGTCCTGGCTGAGGTCTGGAAGGAGCAGGAAAAAGCTGCTATTCTGAGCAGACACCTCAGGTCTAAGGCATTTCAACCATAATTTTCAGGTTCAGATGTTGAAAATTATAATACAATTTTAAGACAAAATTCACAAAATTTTATGATACAAGTTTAAGACACAGTTTACAAAATTTTACATCTTTATATCTTGTTTTGTCAACAGATACCATACTATGATTTACTATCCTTGTCCAAATTAATGCACTGGTAGACACAGTGACATTTTCCCAGGCTACCCAATTAAAAATTGGTGAAAAAAAAGCCTGAATGATTGGGAAGTTACTTGCCAACTTGGAAGTAGAGTTCTCTAGTTTTCCATACTAAGTATTTAAGTTCTCTGGCATGAATTATCTGAAATCATAAACTAAACAATTTCCTAAACCCGACTTTTAAGTGCAAGATTGTGCAATGCTTCAAAAACCCATTCAGATGCCAGATTGTTACAATAAAACATCATCATTTAGATACACATTCAGCTAAGATCATTCCCAAGAAATGATTTATAATATCAACACATTATTGCACATGTCTTAAAGGGCCAGAACAAAGACACAAGACAGACTGAAAGGAGCTTTAGACTATGGCTTACAGACAGAAGCCTTTAAAGCAGAGCAGATAAGAGAAAAATCTCCTACACCAGTGGCACCATAGATTTTCCCACAAGGGAACCAGATGTTTTCACAGAGGGACAACCTGAAATGTAAAATCAAGGGTCTCCATGGTGACTTTACTGTATTTAGTGTCCCCTTTTTCTTTTTCTCTTTTTTAAGAAAACAGAGATGGCAAAATCCTTACAGTGCAGGGAAGGAAGTAGGTAATTCTCTGAAGCAACAGGGCTTGGGCAGCTGCTGGAAGTCCCTCAGTCCCTCCTTTCACTTACAGGATTAGCTCCTCTTGTTCGGTTCCACCCCAAGCACGCTCCGTCTCCTAACATTTCAGTAGTCAGCTCTCAAAGAGTTCCGGGGTGTGGGGGGTACCAAAAATTGTAACTTAAAGTTTGGTTCCTGATTTTGAAGCCAATTAATACCAATTTAATAATGAGGACAGGGTTTGATAAAAAGAAAAAGTGAGATTTACTGCTTTGCTAACAAAGGAGAAAAACAGGGGTCTCTGCCCAATGGTTGTGATTCTATCGATCTGAAGGGACAAGGGGTTTTAAGGAGTTTCACGTGTTAACCTGGGAGATACTCAGTTCTTAGGTCCCCAGCAGGCATTGCCCTCTGCAGTGGGTGTGCTCCAGACAGCCAGCTAGGGGCTTCTTTCATCCTGCTTAACAAAGGGTATTAAAGTTCATCACAGTTCTTTAAAACACAGTCCAAATGGGTGTCAGTTTACTTGCTTTATTACCCATTTTCAGTTAAGTTTTACCACAGAAATCACACAACAAAACACACTAAAACAAACCAAAAAAAAAAAAACATATGAAACACAGAACAAAACACACAAAAAAACAGAAAACCAGCGCAGAAACAGAAAAACAGAGGAACTATGCAACGTGTTGCTAAAGCTCTGGGATAGGAGCTCCTGCGTGCCCATTGGCACCTCTCTATGCTTTCAGAGGAATTCCCTACAGAACATAACAGAGGACAGAATGATTCTCGTTACTGTACCAGACAGGAGTATATGTGTGTCTCCCCAGGACACCACTCTGTCATCAGAAGAGATCTCCCTTAACCGAATATCAGATGTTATATAGGCGCCACTTACCTATGGAGGCCTCCTCCACCATGTGCTTGCTAATAGTTTTAGGGCGGTGGTTCACTGCAGTGCTCCCTGGACCAAAATCTCACACCAAGGCCTTGGAAATTGCCTCTCCATGCCGGAGCCCTGGAGGGAAGGCCAGCTTCAGAATTTCCAGTAGTCTGGTCTTGTGATCTATTGGGGCAGGGTCATCTCGATGGGAAACTACAAAATATTACACCAGGATGCAAGAAAAGACCACTGACTCCAATTAAAATCAAATTAAGGCAAGCTTACTATTTCAAAGTGGATCCAAAGATCTTTAATTCACGTGATTTAAATGGTTCAATTTAAATTGGATAAACAGATAAATATAAATGTCTTTAAATTTAAACTTACAAATTTTTCTAGGTGTTTAAAAATCTTATAAAATATTAATGTCTACAAAAGGTCTAATATACCTTTGTTCTAGGACTTTTTCTTCAACAGCAACAAAAAAAATGGTTTAAACAGTCTCCTACTCTAAGCCATTTTCTACCATCAATAGACCCTTCAGGGGGAAACCATGGACACAATTCTCCTATGTATGAAAAGAATAATTTTAAGTCCTTTTTCTTAACATGTGCCCCCTATGTCTTGAGGGCCTCCTTGAGGCCTGACAAAAACAAATCATGTGACGAAACTGCTTGTCCCATGGTGGGTCACTCACCATGTGTCATCCCCACTCTCCTCCTGGATCTGTCTTTCGGTGGTGTCTGCTGAGGCAATCGCAAGCTCCGCTTTTTTAAGTCTTCCCTGAGGACAGGTTTCCCCCTCAGTCAAAGGCTCGAGCCCCAGTAGGTAGGTGCCAGATATCCCGGCCGGCAGGACACATCAACGGGGGTGGTGAACCTAGATGGGGAGTAATGAAGGGACAAGAGACACGAGAGATGACAGCAAGACAGGAGTTTTAATCAAGCTGCAAATTTTTATTGTTCACACAGGGGTATTTATATACTGGGTATGGGAAAGCTCTCTTATTGGCAGTTCCTGGATGTCTTCACAAGGTGAGATAACCTCAGGATGTTTCAGTAAGACAGATGGCCCCATGATGTCTCAGGGAGACAGATGGTTACAGGATATCTCCTAGGCAGGATGTCTCCCAGGGGGGCTGTTTCTTGTAAGTGTCAGGCTATTCTATGAAGGAGAAATTCCTTCTACCCCTGACAGTCAGGGATTTAGTATTTTAAATGGAAATTTGGAAAATGAATCCAAAGTGTATGCAAATATGTGCTACACAAAAATCTTCCCACTCTCATTCAGAACAATTCCTTGACATTACCTTCACACCAAGTAAGACACAATTAGAGAAGAAAAGTTAGAAAATCTGTGAATACATATCTGCAATGGAAAATGTTCAGGAGTTCACATCTTTGGAGGTTGTAGAGGAGATTCCAAAAGTAAGAAACAGGGTAAAAATACCACAAACATGGAACTCTGCAATCCTAAAGACTGCTTGAGAAACTTCCTCTGAGGTTGGCACTTGAAATATATGTTGTTGTCAGGAGCTTTACCTTCCTTTGTCGTGAGACCATCAGACCTGGGTCTGCATATATGTGACCTGGAGGACATGTTTTTTTTTATTTTCCAGTGGACATGAGGCAGAAGTGCTGAAATCTCTCTTTGTAGGTAAACTGTTGCCACTGGGGGCTAAAAGTCTCCCAGTGTAGACTGTGAAGCCATTTGGTCATCCTCAAATTTTCGTCGTGTTTCTAGTTGCTGCACTAGGAGTTTGGTATTTGCTTCATGAAATACAAGGAGTTCAACTGGGACACAGTGCTGGAGGGAGTTCTGTCACGTGTTGTGAGTCAGGGTCTGCAGGAGAATGCACCAACCAGACTTCTATCCCACATAGCTTGCCCGCTTGACCAAAGCAACCTGATTCTGAACATTGCCCTGAATACTCTCCAGGTAACAAGATGCCTTTACATGCAAGGGTCTGCTGGCTGCACCATGTCAGTCACAAGCCATTTGGAAGCCAATGGCAGATTTACATGGCCCCACCACACATGTTTCATCACACATCTGCACACCACAGCTCTGGCCCCACTACTCAGCAGGCTCCAACTAACTAGCATCTCTGTTATACACCATTTTTATGAAACCCAGTCAATCAAGGCACTGTCTGGTACACTTTTGATCAGCAACAGGACATCAAAAGTTTCTCCCATGCCACATGGTCATGGGAATTAAAAAAATTTCATGGTATTTATCTAGTCATTTTTCAACGATGAAGTTGGAGGCACTGTGGGTTTCAATTCTTTCAGGAACCATTAAATGGTGAGGAAGTTCATTTCAATGAAATCTCTGGAGAACTCTCACTGGCAAAGCATCCAAAAGAATGGCCAAAAGGTCCCATGAAGCAAGGCCCATTGAGATCTACAATGTGAGGTCCATGTGTGTTTTGACTCTCAACTATGGCTGCCAAGTCTTTCAGAATAAAATCATGTGATATCCTGGCTGAGATTCCCAGTGCTCTCTAGAAAACCAACCAGTGCTTAGATCTCAGTTTCCAAGGGGGAGTCTCTTGTGTGGCCTCCTAAAATTCCAACACAATTCATGGCAATACTTCTCTGAGGTCACTTCCAGAAATCAGTCTCTAAGAGGAATCACACCAGAGTTCAAGCCCAGGTGGACACAGTCATTTCTTCCAACTGCCAAACAAATGACCACAATTAAAACCAAAACACTCCCACATGGTCTTCAACTTCTTCCATAAAGACACTCATCATAACTTCTGGATGGAGGTTTCAATGAGGGGCGCAGCCCAAGAGAGCGTCCAAATAAGCTCCCTTGCCCCTCATTTGCCTAAAGTCAGGGTGGCCTGCACACCCTTTCTGTGAACCAGGAGTGATCAAATAGACATACCGTTAATACTGCTCTGCTTCTCCAATTTGAGGCCTATGACAGTCAGGTATAGATTGTTTATGTGAATTGGAGTCATGAGAAACCCCAAGCACCTATTAGCTAGCCTCTGCAGGGCTTTTAAGAACTAATTTGACACAAAGTATCCCTATTCTCACTTGATGGAAGTCAGGAACTTTACAGAGGAAGGTGAGAGACTTCATCCACAATGACTGCTCTTTTGGCCATTTTGGTTTTGGATGCACACATGGGATCTTTCTTTAGATCCATCAGATGCTGAGAATCTAAGCTGCAGCCACTCACATGGCTAAGAGACTTATTAAGACATATTCCTTTCCCAAGCAATTAACCAAAGAGCCACAGGTGATGCCCATTCATTTCCATTTGAAAACTGTTTTCTTCAGGCTTCACTAAGGTGTCGCCTGAGGTAAATACCTTCCTGACATTCAGGGCAACAGAACCATAGGTAAGCAAATAGCCAAAAAAGGGTTTCTCCACTGAGACTTTCCTGGTCACACTGATATCTGAGTTTTCTGAGATGCTCGCCATTTCCTTCAGCTATCCAGTACAAGGCCATTTCACAGAGCTTGGAGGTGGTACATACCTTGGACACAAAACCATGAACTTATTCTGGTGAGTGGCCAGAATTCAGGAAGAAAACAGGAACCTTGGAATAAGAGGTGTTGCCCATCCATAAGTTAAGCCGATGTCCATTCATAAATTGGGCAGGTTGAATGCTGGGAAGCTTTGTACTAGACAGGACACATCTATTGATGCATTCTCTTTTCCAATGTCTAGAACCACGGACACAGTGGGATACACAGACATAGAAACACTTGCCTTGTGAAATGACGTACAAGAAACTGTTCACTCCAAACCAAACAAACTGCCTTTCTTACAAATACTCAGAACATGAGACAAAACCACAAACCCACACCCACACCCACAAAGGCACCTCCTTCCCCCAAGTAGGTCTGTGACTATTTGGAGTGTGCTCTGACTGGTGGGCCATACTATGTTCCCTCGTAGTAGCCTGTCCTGTCTCAGATCTGGTCTCCTTGGCCAACTCTGTGAATTTGTCAGGAGACTGCAGTGAGCAACTGACTTTTTCTCAGGAAAGGCCTGTCTTCAGAGCTCTCCTAGCATTAGGCCAACCTCACATCAGTAGGCACCAAGAAAGACTGACTCTGTCCTTGGTAAATCCAAACAAGTGAGCCTACAGGGACTGGTACTGGGACTGGCTCTGGGTGCCTGGCTTCCGGGATCCCAATTTCAGAGAGTTCCATCACCAAGGAAGAGAGGTGAGGTGTCTTCCTTCAGTAAGTGAATGAGGTCACTGCCAGGGCAACCACTTTGTCCTAACAGCTGCTTCCAAAAGTCCCATGAGATGGAGGCTGCCCCTACTACCTGGGACAGTTTCACAAGTTAGAATGGTATATCAACCATTGGCACCCTGGAACAGCTCTCCACACAGGCCTCCTTTGGTCCATCTTCTCTACATTAAGAAGAGAGAGGCTGATTCAGACACAACCCTTCATCCTGATCAGGTTGTTTGCAATGGAAGAAGACTTTTGCTCTCTCAGGTCATTCATAGATGCCTACATCTTCTCCAGGGATCATTTCTGCATGGACCTTTGAGGTTCTCAACAGGTGGAAGATACCCTACATTCCTGTATTTTAAGAACACTCTGTCCCTGTTCTTCTGTAAAGTTAGATTGAGGGAACAGTGTATGGTTAGGGTTAATAACATGTTCGATTTTGGTTAGGAATCATTCTGAAAGATGAATGTCGAAGAGAACATCCATTCAAAGTAGGATAGTTGGTAGGATTTTGAAGAAAGATGGTAGCTTCAGAAAAAAGAGTGAGTATAGGATTTGTAGGAAAAGTTCTTTAGCAATAGGGTTTCGGCTAGAGTGAATGTAAATGTCAGCACATGTGAAGAGTCAGTCACAATATTGAACTGGGGTAAATATGTAGGAAAGCAGATATCAGTAGAGACATTAGGAAATCAGGCAAAGTATAAATTGAGTGATAGGATTAGACATTTTCAACAGGGTTGAGGTTGAATATATAATCTTAGGAAGAAACAAATATGTAGTCACTAATAGGATTGACATTTGAGAGCATTAGGCAACCTGGACATGGATGTTTTTAGTAATGCATGCTAATTTCCGTTTAGGCTTTGGTACAATCAGAAGAGTGACCTTTGCATTTTGTGTCCTGAATATTACTGTGACAAAATGTATATGTAGATCAAATGACATGAGTATTTCTTCCACCATTTCTGAGAGCAGTATTTTGAAGACGTATAAATTAGTATTGGGGGTATAAAGAGGTGTACCCTGTGTCTATGAATATAGAGATAATGTATGAATAGACCATTGTGTGAATAAATAATATAACTGGTTCCCCTTTAAATAATAGATGGAATTGATATCTGAAAATATATAAGGAATCTTATATTGATATACAATCATTCATTGTAATCAGTTATACATCTATTGGTTATATTAGGATTATTGTTTATCATGAATGATGTGTGAGTTTTGCTTCAAAAGTGATTATGGAATTTGAAAATAATATGTATGGAAAGAGTTCTTATGAAAATACCAGGCAAGAAACATGGAGGAATTCATGGGTTCTAAAGCAGGACGTGATTGAAAGTGAAACAAATGCCTATAAATTTGCTAACTTGTGAATAAAATATACATCCTATGATGTGCATAAACTGCAGAAATAGTAATGTACCCGTGTTGAATAAAAATGAACATCAAAATACACATCATGTCCCATAGGAATCTACTTGCATTGATGTTAAACTGGGTCAGTTATGATAGAAATATTAGGATTTGTATCCACCATTCACTGAAGTTAGTTTTCAGTACTAAGAAACAAATATGTACTTCAGGTGGATGAATATTTCTGAGAATAACCATGTGAAAGTTGATTATAAATCCATATACATGAATATGAATGAATTTATGGATTGTATAATAAGACACATATATTTCATATTTTGAAAAATCTGTAGAGTGTATATTTATACACACACACACACACACACACACACAGAGACATTAAAAAGTAGCAATATATACACCAATCGAAATTCATCATGAAATATATATAATCCACAGATCCAAAAGTATTCATTTTTGTGAAAATGGATTTACGTATAATGTTGTTCAACTAGGAAGCTAACCCATAGGCTGAATATTCAATTCCAACAGCGTTTTGTAGGAGTGGTCTCTTATCACAATTTGTATCTGCCAAGTCAGCCACCTCACCAGAATGTACGTGTGGCACCAGGTAGGATTCTATATGTTCATATTAAAATACATGTGCTGAATAGGCTACAGAGAAAGGGAGACAGGTATTCACATATTTGTTAAGTTTAAAAACACATGGAAATCTATTTCAAGAAATACTTGAGTAGATTTTTAACTCCTATGCTATATCATGAAAAAGGCAACTCCAACTATACAACATGCCTCCTCTGAACTGCTTGTATTTCTATTTTGTTTGGTTTATTTTTCTCCATCATATTATGATTTGTAGTTGGAACCCTGGGCTTGTTCTGCCGGTCGGTCGCAGGTCTGGCTACCTTGCAGGCACGTTCGGCCTCTCTGCTCTGCCCTTACTTTAATTGGGGTGACGTGTCTACCACGCCAGCGGGTCGCTGGGCCTGTTCCGGGCGTGGGCGACGACTCTGCTCTGCCACTACTCCAATTGGGGTGACGTGTCTACCATGCCGGCAGGCCGCCTTGCCTGTTCTGCCAGTCAGTCGCAGGTCTGACTACCTTGCGGGCACGGGCAGCGGCTCTGCTCTGCCCTACTCCAATTGGGGTGATGTGTCTACCATGCCGGCAGGCTGCTGGGCCTGTTCCGCAGGTCCGTTGCAGGTCTGACTACTTCGCGGGCTCGGGCTGTGGCTCTGCTCTGCCCCTACTCCAATTGGGGCGACGTGACAACCACACCTGCGGGTCACTGGGCCTGTTCTGGGCACAGGCAGCGGCAATGCTCTGCCCCTACGAGAATTGTGGTGACGTGACTACCACGCTGGTGGGTCGCTGGGCCTCTTCCAGGCGCAGGCGGCAGCTCTGCTCTGCCCCTCTGGCTTGATGACAAAGTGAGAGAGACTTGGGTGTTTGTGAGTCACTTTCTTTACCAACAGACCAACTGTTTCTGTCGTCACTGGTATTGATGAAGTTATCTCCTCCACCGCTTTGTGATGACATCAGATCTCTGCCATGTTGGTATCCCATGGGAACGGCAGCATTTAGTTCCGTTTGCCGGGTGACCAAAGCAACGGGTGAGTCCTGACTGGCCCTCACAAGCCCCATCTCAATCCTGTTGCCACTGCCTATGAAGGATTGGTTGGTATTTACCTCCACAGTATTCAGCAGGACCCGGACCGAGAAGCAGTTTCTGCGGGTTCTTTAGCCCTGGGCCAGAGCAGTTCCAGGAGCCGGAATTTGGCCGCTCCGTGCTCGGTGTATGTTTTGATAGGAGCAGGCTCTAAGAAGAAATTTCTGTGGGTTCTTTAGCACTGAGCCTGAGTAATTTGTCTGCGAGATGCAGGTGAATGGCAGCCTGAAATTACCTGTTCTATAGCTGAATGAGATGCGATCAGTTGAAAACTGCGATGGTGATGTCAGCTCTCCAAGATGGTGGCCGCTGGCTTCCTCTGTGGTATGACCGGTGTGGAGAACCGAATTGGACTGCTTCCTTCCCCCGTCTCAAACCCAGAATTCAGCACTGACCACAGTGATTGCACAGCTGGCAGGAGCCCACAGAATTTTCAGTGCTGTATCTTTGCGTTGCTATCTGGTCGTTTCCCGGTGTGCACAGCAGATTCTAGCCGCAGGGTGATTTGCTGAATAAGCAGCATGACCCTCCCTGTGGACAAATCACTCAAGTTTGAGCGCCCGTAGCTGATTGGCCAGTGATGGAAATCCTTCCTCTAGGTTTTGGAGCACCTCAATTTTGCTGAAAATTCCTAACAAGATAGCTTTTAGCCTTTCTAACTCGTCATTCTCCACACAGTGATGTGGTACACGGGGATGATGAACTCCCATTGGGGCCATCATATGATACCCTGAAGTTAGTTGTCAGTACTAGGAAAAAACAAATGTGTATTTCAGGTGGATGAATATTTCTGAGAATAATCTTGTGAAAAGATGATTATAAATCCACATACGTGAATATGAATGAATTTAGGGAGTGTATAATAAGACACATATACTTTATATTTCAAAAAATCTGGAGAGTGAATACATATATATATATATATATATATATATATATATATATATATATATATACACACACACAGAGACATTAAAAAGTAGCATTATGTATGCCAATCGAAATTCACCATAAAATATATATCATCCACAGATGCAAAAATATTCATTTTACTGAACATGGATTTATGTTGTTCAAATAGGAAGCTCACCCATAGTTTCAATTTTCAGTTCGAACAGCATTTAGGAGGAGTGATCTCGTCTAACAGTTTGCATCTGCCAAGTCATCCAACTCACAAATATGTACGTGTGATACCAGGAAGGATTCTATATGTGCATATAAAAATACATGTGCTGAATAGGCTACAGAGAAAGGAAGACAGGAATTCACATATTTGTTAAATTTAAAAACACATAGAGAACTATTTCAATAAAAAAATTGACTAGATTTATAACACCAAGCCTTCATCACGCAAAAGGCAAGTCCAACTATACACCATGCCTGCTCTGAACTGCATGTATTTCTATTCTGTTTGGGTTATTTTTCTCCATCATATTAGGATTAGTAGTCAGAGTCTAGTAGGGTATGGTTTAGTGTCAGGGATTCAGTATTACGAATAGAAAATAGGAAAATGAATTCAATGTGTATGCATATATGTGCTACACAAGAAACTTCCCACTCTCATCCAGAACAATGCCTTCACATTACCTTGTCCCAAAGTAAGACATAATTAGAGGAGAAGAATTAGAAAATCTGTGAATACATATCTGGAATGGAAAATGCTCAGGAGTTCAAAACCTTGGGGGTGGTAGAGGAGTTTCCAAAAGTAAGGGACAGGGTAAACCCTCCACAAACATGGAGTTCTGCTGGCCTAAAGACTTCTTGAGTAACTGCCTCTGAGGTTGGGCACTTGAAATATATGTTGTTGTCAGGAGCTTTAGTTTCCTTTGTAGTGAGACCATCAAAGCTGGATCTACATCTATGTGACCTGGAGGACATGTTTTCTTATTTTCCAATGAACATGGCACAGCAGAGATTAATTCTCTTTTTGTAGGTAAACTAAGGCCATTGGGGCTAAATGTCTCCCCGTGTGGACTGTGAAGCCCTTTGGTCATCCTCCACTTTTCATGGTCTTTCTTGCTGATACACTGGGAGTTTGGTATTTGTTTCATGAAATAGAAGGAGTTGAAATCGTCCCCGTGTTGGAGGGAATTCTGTTACGTTTGGTGGATCAGTGTCTACAGGAGAATGCACCAGTCAGGCTTCTATCCCACATAGCTTGCCCCCTTGTCCACAGCAACCTGATTCTCAACATTGCCCAGAATTGTCTCCATATAACAAGATGCCTTTTCATATAAGGGTCTGCTGGCTGCACCATGTCAGTCACAAGCCATTTGAAAGCCAATGGCAGATCCAGATGGCCACAACACAGATGTATTATCACACACCCGCACACCACTGCTCTTGGCCCACTACTCAGAAGGCTCCAACTTACTGGCATCTCTGTTCTACACCATTTTCTTGAAACCCAGTCAATCAAGGCACTGTCTGGTACACTCATGATCAGCAATAGAACATCGAAAGGTTTTCTAGTGCCCCCTGGTCATGGGAATGTCCAAAATTTCATGATATTTATCTAGCCATTTTCAAGGATGAAGTTGGAGCCACTGTGGGTTTCCCATTCATCCAGGAACCATAAAATTTTGAGAAAGCTCATTTGAAAGAAAGCTCTGGAGAACTCTCACAGGCAAGGATTCCCAAATAGGGGCCAAAAGGTCACAAGAAGCCAGGCCCATTGAGGTCTACAATGTGAGATCCATGTGTGTTTTCTCTCTTAACTATGGCTGCCAACTATTTAGGAATAAAATCATATGATATCCTGGATGAGATTCCAAGTGTGATTTTGAAATCCATCATGGGCCTAGAACTCAGTTTACCAGGGTAACTCTCATGTGTGGCCTCCTAAAATCCCAACACAATTCATGGAAATACTAGTCTGAAGTCAGTTTCAGAACTCAGACTTATGGGGAATCACACCAGAGTCCAAGCCCAGTTGGAACAAGTCATCTTTTCCAACCACCACACAAATGACCACAATTAAAACCAAAACACTCCCACATGGCACTGAACTTCTTCCATATAGACATTTATCATAACCTTTGGCTGGAGTATTCCATGAGGGGCACAGCCCAAGACAGTGTCCAAAATGAGCTCCCATGCACCTCATTTGCCAAACTTCAGGGTGGCCTGGACATACTTCCTGTGAACCAGGAGTGGTCAAATAGGCCTGCCCTTAATACTGATCTGCTTCTCAAATTTGAGGCCTTCTGACTGTGGGGTTTAGATTCTTTATGTGAATTGGAGTCATGAGAAAACCCCAGCAGCTCTGCAGGGCTTTGAATAACACATTTGACCCATAGGATCCCTATTCTCACTTGATGGAGGTCAGGAACCTAACAGAGGAAATCAAGAGACTTCATCCACAATGACCGATATTTTTACCATTTTGGTTTTAGATACACACGTGGGAACTTTCTTTAGATCCATCAGGTGCTGAGAATCTAAGCCATAGCCTGAAAGAGGGTCAAGAGGCTTATTCAGACACATCCCGTTCCAAAGCAATTAAGCAAAGAACCACAGGTGATGCCCATTCATTTCCAATTGAAAATGGTTTTCTTCAGGTTTCACAAAGGGGTGGCCTGAGGCAAAGACCTTCCTAACATTCAGGGCAATAGAACAATAGGTAAGCAAAAGGTCCAAAGTAGGGTTTCTCCACTGAGACTTTCCTGGTCACACTGATATCTGCGTTTTCTGTGATGCTCGCCATTCCATTCTGCTATCCATTACATGGCCATGTCAAAGAGCTTGGAGGTGGTACATATATTGGACACAAAACCATAAGCCTATTCTGAATAGTGGCCAGAATGCGGGAAGAAAACCAAAACTTAGGAAGATAGTAGGGGTTGCTCATCTATAGGGCAAGCTGCAATCCATTCACAAATTGGGTAGGATGAATGCTGGGAAGCTTTCTACTAGATAGGACATATCCATTGTTGCATTCTCTTTCACATGTCTACAACCACGGACAGTGTTGGATACATTTACATAGAAACACTCGCCTTGTCAAATGACTTTCTAGAAACAGTCCACTCCAAACCAAACAAACCGCCTTTCCTACCTATTCTCAAAACATGAGATAAAACCACAAACCCACACCCACACACACAAAGGCACCTCCTTCCCCAAGTAGGTCTCTGACGATCCAGAGTGTCTTCTGACTGGTGGGCCATTCTATGTTTCAATGAAATGGCCTGTCCTGTCTCAGATCTGGTCTCCTTGGCCATCTCTGTGAAGTTGTGAGGATCCAGTAGTGAACCACTTCCTGCTTTCTCAGGATAGGCCCCCTCTTCATAGCTCTCTTGGCATTTGGCCTTCCTCACATCTGTAGGTACCAAGAAAGATTGACTCTGTCCTTGGTAAATCAAAACAAGTAAGCCCACTGGGACTGGGACTTGGAATGGCTCTGGGTGCCTGGTTTCCTGGATTCCAAGTTCAGAGAGTTTCCTCAGCAAAGAAGTGGGGTAGGTCACTTCTTTATGGAACTGAATGAGGTCACTGCCTTGACAACCACTTTGTCTTAACAGTTGCTTCCAAGGGTCCCATGAGATGGAGGCTGCCCCTACTTTCTCTGACACTTTCACAAGTTAGAATGGTATATCAAACATAGGCTCCTGGGAACAGCTCTCCACACAGGCCTGGTTTTGACCATCCTCTCTACATTAAGAAGAGAGAGGCTGATTCAGACACATCCTTTTATCCTGACATCTTTGTTTGCCATAGAAGATAACTTTTCCTCTCTCAGGTCCTTCATAGCTGCCTACGTCTTCTCCAGGGATCATTTCTGCTTGGACATTTGAGATTTTCAGCAGGTGGTAGATACCCTACATTGCTGTATTGTAAGATAAACTCTGTCCCTGCTCATCTGTAAAATTAGATTGAGTGAACAGTGTATTGTTAGGGTTAATAACATGTTCCATTTGTGTTAGGAATCATTCTGTGGGATGAATAATGGTATTTGGAATCTGGTATATTTATAAGAGTACGTAGTCAAAATATAAATATGAAAACAGAAGTCTAGGTAAGATTTGAATCCCAGAAGGGCATTGGGCCCTTGATTTAAATACTTAGCTTTGAATTAAGTCCTGAACAGTTGTTTCAGATCAATTGGTATACAATGGCATAGGACCATGTACCTTGAATGATTGAATGTTGAAGAGAACATCCATTCAAAAAGGGATAGTAGGTAGGATTAGGAAGATAGTCATTAGGTTTAGAATCAAGAGTGAGTATAGGATTTGGACTAAAATTTCTTTAGCAATAGGGTTTCAGGTAGAGAATGAATGTAAATGTCAGCACATGTGAAGAGTCAGTCACAGTGATGAACTGGGGAAAATATGTAGGAAAGCAGATATCAATAGAGACATTAGGAAATCAGGCAAAGTATAAAGTGAGTGATAGGATTAGATATTATCAACAGGGTTGATGTTGAATATTTAATCTTCAGGAGAAACAAATATTTAGTCACCAATAGGATTGACATTTGAGAGCAGTAGTCAACCTGGACATGGATGTTTTTAGAAATACATGCTCACTTTCCATTTAGACTTTGGTACAATTATGTGTACACGGTGTCTATGAATATAGAGATAATGAATGAATAGATCATAATGTGAATATATAATATAACTGGTTTCAACTTTCAATAATGGACTGAATTGATATCTGAAAATATACAGGAAATCTTATATTGATATACAATAATTCATTCCATCCAGTTATACTTCTAATGGTAATATTAGGGTAATGAGTTTTCATGAAGAGTGTGTGAGTTTTGCTTCAAAAGTGATTATGTAAATCGAAAATAATGTGTTTGGAAAGAAATCTCATTAAAAGCCCAGTCACGAAACCTGGAGGTCTACATGTGTTTTGAAGCAGGAATTGATTGAAAATGAAACAAATTCCTATAAATTTGTGAACTTGTGGATGAAATATATATCCTATGATGTGCAAAAACTGAATAAAATAGTAATGTACCAGTGTTGAATAAAAATAAACGTCAGAATACACATCATGTCCCATAGAAATCTACTTGCATTGAAGCTAAACTGGGTCAGTTACTGTAGAATTATTAGGATTTCTATGCACCATTCACTGAAGTTAATTTTCAGTACTAGAAAACAAATATGTATTTCAGGTGGATGAATCTTTCTGAGAATAATCTTGTGAAAAGTTGATTATTAATCCACATACATGAACATGAATGAATTTAGGGAGTGTATAATAAGACAAATATATTTCATATTTTTAATAATCTGTAGAGTATATATATATATATATATATATATATATATATATATATATATACACACACAAAACACACACGGACATTAAAAAGTAGCAATATATATGCCAATTGAAATTCACTATGAAATATATATTATCCACAGATGCAAAAATATTCATTTTACTGAACATGGATTTATGTATAATGTTTTGCAACTAGGAAGGTAACCCATATGTTGACTTTTCAGTTCCAAAATCGTTTAGGAGGAGGGATCTCTTCTCACAATTTTTATCTGCCAATTCAGCCAAACTCACAAGAATGTACGTGTGATACCATGTAGGATTCTATATGTGCATATAAAAATACATGTTCTGAATAGGCTACAGAGAAATGGAGACAGGAATTCACATATTTGTTAACTTTAAAAACACATTGAGAGAGTGAGGGGCAGAGCCACCGCCCATGCCTCCAAGGCAGATGGACCTCTGACCCACTCATAGAACAGGCCCAGCACCCGCAGAGTGGCAGAGCCACCGCCCACACCTGTAAGGTCAGCGGACCTGCTACTGACCTTCAGAACAAGCCCAGTGGCCTGCTGGGTTGGTAGGCACATTGCCCCTATTGTAGGAGGGGCAGACCCTCAACTGCACCTGCAAGGGAGACTTTGCAAAGATACAAGAGCAATATAAATATATGGGGGAATTTTCAATAACACAACAGTTTCAACAAGCAGAAAGAAATGCGAACAGTATGAAAAGACAAGGAAAGACAGGACCACAAGCAATGCAGCTCAACTCAAGGTTAGAAGAGGTTATATCTGCAGCATACGGAATGTCTTGAGTGGTCAACAGGTCACATGAAGCCAGGCCCATTGGGGTATACAGTATGAGGTCCATGTGTGTTTTGACTGTCAACTATGGCTGCCATGTCTTTCAGAATAAAATCATGTGATATCCTGGCTGGATTCCCAGCACTCTGTGGAAAGCCACCCTGGGGCTAGCTCTCAGTTTCCAAGGCGACTCTCAGGCATGGCCTCCTAAAATCCTAACAAAATTCATGGCAATACTTCTCTGAGATCAGAATCAGAAATCAGTTTCAAAGGGGAATCACACCAGAGTTCAAGCCCAGGTGGACCCAGTCATCTCTTCCAACCACCACCCAAATGAACACAATTAAATCCAAAACACTCCCACATGTCACTCATCTTCTTCCATATACACACTCATCATTACCTCTGGCTGGAGGTGTCCATGAGGGGCCCAGCCCAAGACAGTGTGCAAAATAACCTCCCTTGCCCCTCATTGGCCTAAAGTCAGGGTGGCCTGGACACTCTTCCTGTGAACCAGGATGGATCAAATAGGCCTGCATTTAATACTGCTCCACTTCTCCAATTTGAGGCCTTCTGACTCTGGGGTTTAGAGTCTTTATGTGAATTGGCATCATGACAATATCCAAGCACCTATGGGCCAGGCTCTGCAGGGATTAGAAGAACTCATTTGATGCAAAGGATCCCTATTCTCACTTGATAGAAGTCAAGAACCTTACAGAGGAAGGTGAGAGACTTCATCAACAATAACTGCTCTTTTGGCCATTATGATTTAGGATGCACACATGGGATCTTTCTTTAGATCAATCAGGTGGTGGGAATATAAGCCAACGCCTCACACAGGGCCAAGAGGCTGATTCAGACCCATCCCTTACCAAAGCAATTAAGCAAAGAGCCACAGGTGATGCCCATTCATTTCCATTTGAAAACTGTTTCCTTCAGGCTTCACAAAGTTTGGCCTGAGGCAAAGACCTACCTGACTTTCAGGACAACAGCAGGCCCAAAGCTGGGTTTCTCAATTGAGACTTTACTGGTCACACTGATATCTGAGTTTTCTGAGATACTCCCAATTAAATTCAGCTATCCAGTACATGGCCATGTCACAGAGCTTGAAGGTGGTACATATCTTGGACACAAAACCATGAGCCTATTCTGGAGAGTGGCCAGAATTCATGAAGAAAACAGGAACTTAAGAAGATAGCAGGTTTGGCCCAACCATAAGGCAAGCCACAGTCCATTATCAACTGGGCATGATGAATGCTGGGAAGCTTTCTACTAGACAGGAGACATCCATTGATGCATTCTCTTTTCTAATGTCTACAACCACTGACACAGTGAGATACACAGACATAGAAACACTCGTCTTGTCAAACGACTTACTAGACACAGTCCACTCCAAACCAAACAAACTGCCTTACCTACCTATTCTCAGAACATGAGGCAAAACCTCAAACTCACACCCACACCCACAAAGGCACCTCCTTACCCCAAGTAGAACTGTAACTATCCGGAGAGGTCTCTGACTGGTGGGCCATACTATGTTCCC
This sequence comes from Callospermophilus lateralis, assembly GCF_048772815.1. Taxonomy (NCBI): domain Eukaryota; kingdom Metazoa; phylum Chordata; class Mammalia; order Rodentia; family Sciuridae; genus Callospermophilus; species Callospermophilus lateralis. Next base: position 235,463 of record NW_027516877.1, read on the forward strand.
ACAAAATTGCCTGTCCTGTCTCAGATCTGGTCTCCTTAGACAATTTGATGAAGTTGTCATGAGCCAGCAGTGAGACACTACCTGATTTCTCAAGAAAGGCGCCTCTTGAGAGCTCTCCTGGCATGTAGTCATCCTGACATCAGTAGGTACCAAGAAAGACTGACTCTGTCTGTGGTAAATCCAAACAAGTGAGCCCACTTGGACTGGGACTGCGTCTGGCTCTGGGTGCCTGGTTTCTTGGATTCAAAGTTCAGAGAGTTCCATCACCAAGGAAATGAGGTAGGACACTTCCTTCAGGAACTGAATGAGGTCACTGCCTTGGCAACAACTTGGTTCTAACTGTTGCTTCCAAGGGTCCCATGAACTGGAGGCTCCCCCTACTACCTGTGACACTTTCACAAGTTAGAATGGTATATCAACCATAAGCACCCGGGAACAGCTCTCCACACAGGCTGGTTTTGTCCATCTTGTCTACATTAAGAAGAGAGAGGCTGATTCAGACGCATCCCTTCTTCCTGACCAGGTTGTTTACCATGGAAGTTGACTTTTGGTCTCTCAGGTCCTTCATAGCGGCCTACATCTTTTCCAAGGATCATATCTGCATGGACATTTGTGGTTCTCAGCAGGTGATAGATCCCCCACATTCCTGTATTCTAATACCAACTCTGTGCCTGCTCCTCTGTAAAGTTAGATTAAGGAAACAGTTTATGGTTAGGGTAAATAAGAGGTTTGATTTTGGTTAAGAAACAATCTGTGGGATGAATAATGATATGGGAACTTGTGATATTTATAAGAATATAGAAGGGAAATATATGTATGAAAACAGAAATCTAGGTAAGATTTGAAGCCCAGAAGGGCATTCGGCCCTTGATTTTGATACTTAGCTTTGATTTACGTTCTGTACAGATATCTCAGATAAATCGATATACAATGACATAGGACATTGTACCTTGGATGATTGAATGTAGAAGAGAACATCCAGTAAAAAAGGGATAGTCAGTAGGATTAGGAAAAGTGTCAGTAGGTTTAGGAAGAAGAATGAGTATAGAATTTGGAACAAAAGTTCTTTAGTCATAGAATTTCGCTAAGAGATTGAATGTAAGTATCAGCACATGTGAAGAGTCTGTCACAATGATGAACTGGGAAAAATATGTAGGAAAGCAGATATCAATAGAGACCTTACGAAATCAGGCAAAGTATAAAGTGAGTGATAGGATTAGACATTTTCAACAGGGTTGAGTTTGAATATATAATCTTAAAAAGAAACAAATATGTGGTCACAAATAGGATTGAAATTTGAGAGCATTAGACAACCTGGACATGGATGTTTTTATTAAACCATGTTCACTTTCCATTTAGGGTTTTGTACAATCAAAAGTGTGTAGTTTGCATTTTGTGTCCAGAATATTACTGTAATAAAATGTATATGTAGATCAGGTGATATAAGTATATCTTCCAGCATTTCTGAGAGCAATATTTTGAAGATGTATAAATTATTATTGGTGGTACAAAGAGGTGTACCCTCTGTCTATAAATATTGAGATAATGCATGAATAGTCAATTCTGTGAATAAATAATATAACTAGTTCCACTTTTAATAATGGATTGAATTGATATCTGAAAATATCTTAAAAATCTTATAATGATATACAATCATTCATTCCAACCACTTATACTTTTAATGTAATGTTAGGGTTATGGTTTATCATGAAGGGTGTGTGAGTTTTGCTTCAAAAGTGATTATGGAATTCGAAAATAATGTGTTTAGAAAGAAGTCTCATGAAAAAACCAGTCAAGAAACATGGAGGAATACATTTGTTCTGAATCAGGAAGTGATGGAAAGTGAAACAAATGCCTATAAATTTGCGAACTTGTGGATGAAATATATATCCTAAGATGTGCATAAAGTGAAGAAATAATAATGTACCAGTGTTGAATAAAAATGAAAGCCAAAACACACTTCACGTCCCATTGGAATCTACTTGCATTGATGTTCAACTGAGAAAGTTACTGTAGAAATATTAGGATTTGTAAGCACCAGTCTCTGAAGATAGTTGTCAGTACTAAGAAACAAATATGCAGTTCATGTGGATGAATATTTCTGAGAATAATCTTGTGTAAGTTTATTATAAATCCACATAGGGGAATATAATGAATTTTAGGAGTGAACAATAAGACACATATATTTCATATTTTGAAAAATCTGGAGACTGTATATATATATATATATATACAAACACACACAGAGACATTATAAAGCAGCAATATTATGCCAATCGAAATTCACCATGAAATATATATCATCCACTGATCCAAAAATATTCATTTTACTGAATATGGATTTATGTATAATGTTGTTCAACTAGGAAGCTCACCCATAGGTTGAATTTAAAGTTCCAAAAGCGTTTAGGAGGAGTGATCTCTTCTCACAATTTGTATCTGCCAAGTAAGCCACCTCACATGAATGTAAGTGTGGTACCAGGTATGATTCTATATGTGCATATAAAAATACATTTGCTGAATAGGCTACAAAGAAAGGGAGACAGGAATTCATATATGTGTTAACTTTAAAAACACACGGAGAACTATTTCAACAAAAAAATTGACTAGATTTATAACTCCTACCCTATATAATGCAAAAGGCAATCCAAATATACACCATGCCTCCTCTGAACTGCTTGTATTTAATTCTGTTTGGGTTATTTTTCTCCATCATATTAGGATTAGTAGTCAGAGTCTAGTAGGCTATCGGTTACTGTCAGGGATTCAGTATTTTGAATGGAAAATTGGTAAATGAATCAAATGTGTATGTAAATATGTGCTACACAAAAAACCTTTCCACGCTCCTTGAGAACATTACCTTCGCCTCAAGTAAGACACACTTAGAGGAGAAGAGTGAGAAAATCTGTGAATACATATCTGGAATGGAATATGCTCAGGAGTACACTTTAGAAGAGGTAGAGGAGTTACCAAAAGTAAGGGACAGGGTAAATACTCCACAAACATGGAGCTCTTTGGCCTAAAGACTTCTTGAGAAACTGCCTCTGTGATTGAGCACTTGAAATATATGTAGTTGTCAGGATCTTTAGCTTCCTTTGTAGTTACATCATCAAAGCTGGGTCTGCATCTACGTGACCTGGACGACATGGTTTATTATTTTCCAATGAACATGAGGCAGCAGTGCTGAATTTTCTCTTTGTAGGTAAACTGTGGCCACTGGGGGCTAATTTTCTCCCCGTGTGGACTGTGAAGCCATATGGTCGTCCACCACTTTTCATGGTGTTTTTTGCTGCTGCACTGGAGTTTTGTATTTGCTTCATGAAATAAAAGGAGTTCAACTGGGATACAGTGCTGGAGGGAGTTCTGTCACGTGTAGTGGGTCAGGGTCTGCAGGAGAATGCACCAAGCAGGCTTCTATCCCACATAGCTTGCCCCCTTGACCATAGCAACCTGATTATGAACATTGCTCTGAAACATCTCCATATAACAAGATGCCTTTACATATAAGGGTCTGCTGACTGCACCATGTCAGTAACATGCCTTTTGGAAGCCAATGGCAGATCCACATGGGCCCACCACAGACGTTTTATCACACACCTGCCCACCATTGCTCTAGACCCACTACTCAGGCTCCAACTTACTGGCATCTCTTTTCTACACCATTTTCATGAAACCCAGTCAATCAAGGCACTGTCTGGCATACTCATGATCAGCAACAGGACAACCAAAGATTCTCCAGTGCTACCTGGTCATGAGAATTTCAAACATTTCATGGTATTTATCTAGCTATTTTTCAAGTATGAAGTTGGAGTCATTGTGGGCTTCAGTTCATTCAGAAACCATTAAATGATTAGGAGGCTCATTTCAATAAACGCTCTGGAGAACTCTCACAGGTAAGTCTCCCCAAAGAGTGGCCAAAAGGTCACATGAAGCCAGGCCCATTGAGGTCTACAATGTGAGGTCCATGTGTGTTTAGACTCTCAACTATTTCTGCCAAGTTTTTCAGAATAAAATCATGTGATATGCTGGCAGATATTCCCAGTGCTCTGTGGAAAGCCAACCTGGGCATAGATCTCAGATTTCAAGGGCGACTCTCATGTGTGGCCTCCTAATATCCCAACACAATTCATGGCCATGCTTCTCTGAGGTCAGTTCCAGAACGCACTCTCTAAGGGGAATCACACCAGAGTTTAAGCCCAGGTGGACCCAGTCATCTCTTCCAACTGCCACAAAAATGACCACAATTAAAACTAAAACACTCCCACATGACCCTCATCTTCTTGCATATATACACTCATCATCACCTCTGGCTGGAGGTTTCCTTGAGTGGTGCAGCTCAAGACAGTGTCCAAAATAAGCTCCCTTGCCCCTGATTTGCCTAATGTCAGGGTGGCCTGGACACCCTTCCTGTGAACCAGGAGTGATCAAATAGGCCTGCCATTAATACTGCTCTGCTTCTACAATTTGGGGCCTACTGACTGTCGGGTATATATTCTTAATGTGATTTGGAGTCATGATAAAACTCAAGCACCTCTGCATGGCTTTGAATATCTTATTTGACCCAAAGGATCCCTATTCTCACTTGATGGAAGTCAGGAACCTTACAAAGGAAGGCGAGAGACTTCATCCAAAATGAGTGCTCTTTTGGCAATTTTAATTTTAGATGCACACATGGGAACTTTTCTAGATCCATCAGGTGCTGAGAATCTAAGCCACATCCTCAAACAGGGCCAGAGGCTGATTGAGACACATCTGTTTCCAATGCAATTAAGCAATTAGCAACAGGTGATGGCCATTCAATTCCATTTGAAAACTGTTTTCTTCAGGCATCACAAATGGGTGGCCTGAGGCCAAGACATTCCTGACATTTGGGCAACAGAATAATAGGTAAGAAAAAGGCCAAAAGCAGGGTTTCTCCACTGAGATTTTACTTGTCACACTGATATCTGTGTTTTGTGAGATGTTCGCCATTCCCTTCAGCTATGCAGTACATGGCCATGTCACAGAGCTTGGATGTGGTACATATCATAGACACAAAACCATAAGCCTATTCTGGAGAGTGGCCAGAATTCAGGAAGAAAACAGGAACTTAGGAAGATAGCAGGTGTTACCATTCAATAAGGCAACCCACAGTCCATTCATAAATTAGGCAGGATGAATGATGGGAAGCTTTCTACTAGACAGGACACATCCAATGATGCATTCTCTTTTTTAAAGTCTAAAACAATGGAAACAGTGGGAAACACAGACTTAGAAACACTTGCCTTGTCAAACGACTTACTAGAAACAGTTTACTCCAAACCAAACAAACCGCCTTTCCTACCTATTCTCAGAACATCAGACAAAACCACTAAAACACACCCAAACCCACAAAGGCACCTCCTTCCCCCAAGTAGGTCTGTGACTTTCCGGACTGTCCTCTGACTGGTGGGCCATATTATGTTCCGACATCATGGCCTGTCCTGTCTCAGATCTGGTCTCCTTGGCCAACTCTGTGAAGTTGTCAGGAGCCAGCGGTGAGCCACTACCTACTTTCTCAGGAATGGCCTCTCTTCAGAGCTTTCCTGGCATTTGGCCATCCTCACATCAGTAGGTAATAAGAAAAACAGATTCTGTCCTTGGTAAATCCAAACAAGGGAGACCACTGTGTTGGGAGTGGGACTGCCTTTGTGTGCCTGGCTTCCTAAATCCCAAGTTCAGAGAGTTCCATTACCAAGGAAGTGAGGTAGGTCACTTCCTTCAGGAACTGAATGAGGTCACTGCCTTTTCAATGACTTTGTCCTAAGAGTTGCTTCAAAGGGTATCATTAGATGGAGGCTGCCTCTACTTCCTGTGACACTTTCACAAGTTAGAATGGTATATCAACATTAGGAACCCAGGAACAGCTCTCCACAAATGTCTGGTTTGGTCCATCTTCTCTACAATAAGAAGAGAGAGGCTGATTCAGACACAACCCTTGATCCTGACAGGGTTGTTTGCTATTGAAGATGACTTTTGCTCTTTCAGGTCCTTCATAGCTGCCTACATCTTCTCCAGATATAATTTCTGAACGGATCTTTGAGGTTCTCAGCAGGTGGAAGATCCCCTACTTTCCTGTATTATAAGACCAACTCTGTCCCTGTGCTTCAGTAAAGTTAGATTGAGGGAACAGTGTAGGGTTAGAGTTAATAACATGATAGATTTGGGTTAGGAATCATTCTGCTGGATGAATAATGGTATTGGGAACCTGCGATATTTATAAGAATATAGAGGTGAAATATATGTATGAAAACAGAAATCTATTTAAGATTTGAAGCCCAGAAGGGCATTGGGCCATTGATTGTGATACTTAGCATTGAATTATGTTCCTCATAGATGTCTCAGATAAATCGATATACAATGGCATAGGACCTTGTACCTTGGTTGATTGAATGTAGAAGATAACATCCAGTCAAAAACGATAGTCTACAGGATTAGGATGATAGTCGGTAGGATTAGGAAGAAGAGTGAGTTTAGAATTTGGACCAAATGTTCTTTAGCAATAGGGTTTCGGGTAGAGAATGAAGGTAAATGTCAACACATGTGAAGAGTCAGTCGAATTATGACCTGGGAAAAATATATAGGAAAGCAGATATCAATAGCGACATTACAAAATCAGGCAAAGTATAAAGTGAGTGATAGGATTATTCATTTTCAACCGGGTTGAGTTTCAATATATAATCTTAGGAAGAAACAAATATGTAGTCACCAATAGCATTGACATTTGAGAGCATTAGGCAACCTGGAAATGGATGTTTTTATCAATCCATATTCACTTTCCATTTAGGCTTTGGTACAATCATAAGTGTGACCTTTGCACATTTTGTCCAGAATATTACTGTGATAAAATGTATATGTAGATCAGGTGACATGAGTATTTCTTCCAACACTTCTGGGAGCAATATTTTGAAGATGAATAAATTAGTGGGAGTACAAATAGGTGGACCATGTGTATATGAATATAGAGATAATGCATGAATAGAACATACTGTGAATAAATAATATAACTGGTTCCAACTTTAAATAACGGTTTGAATTGATATCTGAAAATAAACAGGAAATCTTATATTGATATACAAACATTCATTACAACCAGATATTCATCTAATGGTAATATTTGAGTTATGGTTTATCATGAAGAGTGTGTGTGTTTTGCTTCAATACCGATTATGGAAATCAAAATAAGGTGTTTGAAACAAAATCTCATGAAAAGACCAGTCAAGAATCATGAAGGAATACATGTGTTCTGAATCAGGAAGTGATTGAAAGTGAAACAAATGCCTATAAATTTGTGAACTTGTGGATGAAATATATATCCTCTCATGTGCAATCCTGAAGAAATAGTAATGCACCAGTGTTGAATAAAAATGAACATCAAAAGACACATCATGTCCCATAGGAATCTACTTGCACTGATGTTAATCTGGGTCAGGTAATGTAGCATTATTAGGATTTGTATGCACCATTCACTGAAGTTAGTTTTCAGTACTAGGAAGATAATATAAATTTCAGGTGGATGAATATTTCTGAGAATAATCTAGTGAAAAGTTGATTATAAATCCACATAAATGAATATGAATGAATTTAGGGAGTGTATATAAGACACATATATAAAATATTTTGAGAAATTTGGAGATATATATATATATATATATATATATATATATATATATATATATATACAAAACGCAAACACAGGCATTGAAAAGTAGCAATATATGTGCCAAACGAAATTCATCATGAAATATATATCGTCCACAGATGCAAAAATATTTATTTTACTCAACATGGATATGAATAATACTGTATTACTAGGAAGTTAAAACATTGGTTGAATTTTCAGTTCCAACAGCGTTTAGGAGGAGTTTTCTCTTCTCACAATTTGTATCTGCCAAGTCAGCCATCTCACAATAGTATACGTGTGATGCCAGGTAGGATTCTATATGTGCATATAAAAATACATGTGCTGAATAGGCTACAGAGAAAGGGAGACAGGAATTCACATATTTGTTAACTTTAAAAACACATGGAGATCTATTTCAATTAAAAATTAAGTACATTTATAACACCTACCCTTTATCATGCAAAAGGCAAGTTCAACTATACACCATGCCCCCTCTGAACTGCTTGTATTTCTATTCAGCTTGGTTTATTTTTCTCCATCATATTAGGATTAGTAGTCAGAATCTAGTAGGTTTTGGGTTAGTATCAGGAATTCAGTATTTTTAATGGAAAATAAAAAATGTATCCAATGTTTATGGAAATATGTTCCACACAAAAATCTTCCCACTCTCATTCAGAGCCATGCATTGACATTACCTTCACCCCAAGAAAGACACAATTAGAGGAGAAGAGATAGAAAATCTGTGAATACATATCTGGAATGGAATATGCTCAGGAGTTCAAAACCTTGGAGTTGGTAGATGAGTTTCCAAAAGTAAGGGACAGTGTAAACACTCCACAAACATGGAGCTCTGCTGGCCTAAAGACTTCTGCAGAAAATGCCTCTGAGGTTGGGCACTTGAAATATATGTTGTTTTCAGGAGCTTTAGTTTCCTTTGTAGTGAGACCATCAAAGCTAGATCTGCATCTACGTGACCTGGAGGACATGGTTTCATATTTACCAATGAACATGAGGCAGCAGTGTTGAATTCTCTCTTCGTTGGTAAACTGTGGCAGCTGGGGCCTAAGTGTCTCCCCATTTGGACTGTGAAGCCTCTTGGTCATCCTATACTTTTCGTGGTGTTTCTTGTTGTTGCACTAGGAGTTTGGTATTTGCTCCATGAAATAAAAGGAGTTGAACTGGGACAAAGTGCTGGAGGGAGTTCTGTCACGTGTTGTGGGTCAGGGTCTGCAGGAGAATGCACTAACCAGGCTTATATCCCACAATGCTTTGCCCCTTGACCATATCAAACTTATTCTGAACATTGCCCTGAAACCTCTCCATATAACAAGATGCCTTTTCATACAAGCGTCTGTTACCTGCACCATGTCACTCACAAGCAATTTGGTAGGCAATGGCAGATTCACATAGCCACAACACAGATGTTTTATCACACACCTGCACACCACTACTCTAGGGCCACTACTCAGCAGGCTCCAACTTACTGGCATCTCTGTGCTACATAATTTTCACCAAACCCAGTCAATCAAGACACTGTCTGGTATGCTCATGATCAGCAACAGGACATCCAAAGTTTCTCCAGTGCCAACTGGTCATGGGAATTTAAAAAATTTATGATATTTATGTATCCACTTTTCAAGGTTGAAGTTGGAGGCACTGTGGGTTTCAATTCATTCAGGAAACATGAAATGCTGAGTAAGCTCATTTCAATGAAAGATCTGAAGAACTCTCACAGGCAAGGCTTCCCAAAGAGTGGCCAAAAGGTCACAAGAAGCCAGGCCTATTGAGTTCTACAATGTGAGGTGTATGTGTGTTTTGACTCTAAACTATGGCTGCCAAGTCTTTCAGAATAAAATCATGTGATATGCTGGCTGAGATTTCCAGTGCTCTGTGGAAAGCCATCCTGGGCCTATATCTCAGTTTCCAAGGGCGACTCTCATGTGTGGTCTCCTAAAATTGCAACAAAATTCATGGCAGTACTTCTCTGAGGTCAGTTCCAGAACTCAGTCTCTAAGGGGAATCACACCAGAGTTCAAGCCTATATTGACCCACACATCTCTTCCAACACCCACACAAATGACCACATTTAAAACCAAAACACTCCAACATGACCCTCATCTTATTCCATCTAGACACTCATTTTTATCTCTGGCTGGAGTTTTCCATGAAGGACGCAGGCCAAGGCAGTGTCCAAAATAAGCTCCCTTGCCCCTCATTTGCCTAAAGTCAGGGTGCCCTGGACATCCTTCTTGTAATCCAGGAGTGAACAAAAGACCTGCTGTTAATACTGCTCTGCTTCTCCAAATTGAGGACTACAGACTCTGGGGTTTAGGTTTTTTATGTGAATTGGAGTCATGAGAAAACCCAAGCACCTATGGGCTAGCCTCTGCAGGGATTTGAAGAACTAATTTGAAACAAAGGATCCCTATTCTCACTTGATGGAGGTCAGGAGCCTTACAGAGGAAGGCGAAAGACTTCATCCACAATGACTACTCTTTTGCCCATTTTGGTTTTGGATGCACACATGGGATCTTTCTTTAGATATATCAGGTGCTGAGAATCTAAGCCACAGCCTCAAACAGCACCAAGAGGCTGATTCAGACACATCCCTTTCCAATGCAATTAAGCAAAGAGCCACAGGTGAGGCCCATTAATTTCTATTTAAAAAATGTTTTCTTCAGGCTTCACAAAGCTGTGGTCTAAGGCAAAGACTTTGCTGACATACATGGGAAGAGAACAAAAGGTAAGAAAAAGGCCCAAAGCAGGGTTTCTCCACTGAAACTTACTGGTCACACTGATATCTGAGTTTTCTGAGATGCTTGCCATTCCTTCAGCTATCCAGTACATGGCCATGTCACAGAGCTTGGACGTAGTACATATCTTGGACACACAACCATGAGCCTATTCTGGAGAGTGGCCAGTATTCAGGAAGAAAACAGCAACTTAGGAATATAGCAGGTGTTGCCCATTGATACGGCAAGCTGCATTGCATTCATAAATTTGGCAGGATGAATGCTGGAACGCTTTCTACTAGACAGGACACATCCATTGATGCATTCTCTTTTCTAATGTCTACAACCACGGACACATTGGGATACACAGAAATAGAAACAGTCACCTTGTCAAATCACTTATTAGAAACAGTTCACCCAAACCACACAAACCACCTTTCCTACCTATTCTCAGAACATGAGACAAAACCACAAACACACACCCACACCCACAAAGGCACCTCTTTTCCCCAAGTAGGTTTCTGACTATCCGGTGTGTCCTCTGACTGGTGGGCCATACAATGTTTTCCCAAAATGGCCTGTCCTTTCTCAGATCTGGTCTCCTTGGTGAACTCCATGAAGTTGTCAGGAGCCAACAGTGAGCCAATACATGCTTTCTCAGGAAAGGCCACTCTTCAGAGCTTTCCTGGCATTTGGCCATGCACACATCAGTAGGTAATAAGAAAGACTGACTCTGTCCTTGGTAAATCCAAAGAAGTGAGAACACAGGGACAGGGACTGGGACTGGATTTGGGTGCCTGGCTTCCTGAATCCCAAGTTCAGAGATTTTCATCACCAAGGATGTGAGGTGAGGTCACTTCCATCAAGAACTGAATGAGGTCACTGCCTTGGCAACCATGTTGTCCTAACAGTTGCTTCCAAGGGTACCATGAAATGGAGGCTACCCCTACTTCCTGTGACACTTTCACAAGTTAGAATGGTATATCAACCATAGGCAACTGGAAACAGCTCTCCACACAGGCCTGGTTTGGTCCTTCTTCTCTACATTAAGAAGAGAGTGGCTGATTCAGACACATCCCTTCATCCTGACCAGGTTGTTTGCAATGGAAGATGACTTTTGCTCTCTCAGTTCCTTCATAGTTACCCAGTTAGCCACTACTTCTTCAGGGATCATTTTTGCATGGACCTTTGAGGTTCTCGGCAGTTAGAACATCCCCTACATTCCTGTATTGTAAGACCAACTCTGTCTCTGCTCTTCTGTAAATTTAGATTGTGGGAACAGTGTATGGTTACGGTTAATAACAGGTTTGATTTGGATTAGGAATCATTCTGCTGGATGTATAATTATATTGGGAACCTGCAATATTTACAAGAATATATAGGTAAAATATAAGTATGAAAAGAGAAATCGAGGTAAGATTTGAAGCCCAGAAGGGCATTGGGCCCTTGATTGTGAAACTTAGCTTTGTTTTATTTTCTGCACTGATGTCTAAGATAAATCGATATACAATTGCATAGAACCTTGTACCTTGGATGATTGATTGTCAAAAAGAACTTTCAGTTAAAAAGGGATACTCGGTAGGATTAGAAAGATAGTCGGTAGGTTTAGAAAGGAGAGTGAGTATAGTATTTGGACCAAAAGTTATTTAGCTATAGGGTTTTTTGTATAGAGTGAATGTAAATGTCCACACATGTGAAGAGTCAGTCACAATGATGAACTGTTGAAAATATGTAGGAAATATATCAGATATCAATAGAGACATTAGGAAATCTGGTAAAGTATATTCGGTAGTGAGTGTTTAACAAAATAGGTACTTGTCACTCCCTGTTATCCTGTATGCTTAATAAAACACTGTTGAAATCTTGAGAACTGTTTCCTAATCTTGTTTCCCGAATGTGCTGACCCCAACTGCCAAACTGCAGAATGTACTCCCTCGCTCGTTTGCACGCAAACATCTCACTCACCCGGACCCATCAATAAACTTCCCTCCCTGCCCTCTCCAATTAAAATATATAAGCTCTGCTTAAGCTGTTCTCAGGGCTCTCTGCTCTATTCAAGTGAGCTCTGAGCCCCAGCATGCTGGACCCCCAATAAACCCTTTGCTTTTGCATGAGACAGTCTCTTGGTGGTCTCTTCCCGTGACACTCACCCGACCTTTACATATGGATGTTCCACCGAGATCCGGCAGCGGCGGACGAGAGACCCCAACAGGCTTCTCTTGGGGTATGTAAGGTGTCTCTTTCTGGTTTCAGGTTTCAGGTTATGGCTTGGCAAAATGGCTGTCAATGAAGAGTGTGAGCTCTCTCCAATGGTGGCTGACAGACGTGTCACAGAGCCACAGGCCACGTACCTGGGGGACGCCGCTGAGGATTCTGGAATCGAGGAACAATAGTCTCTTCGAATCAGTGATATTTAGTTTCAGATTCGGTATTGCCAGCCCATCGGGTTTTGCCGGCTACTCAGTCCTGGTCTCAGTGTTGGACGTCCATTGCGTGTCTTTATTTTTTTGTCTTGTCTGTGTCGTGTGTCGTTGCTTTTACTGTTTGTGTATCTTTCATTATGGGACAGAGCACTTCAATGCCTCTGTCCCTGACCCTTGATCACTGGACCAAAGTACACTTAAGGGCTCAGAGTCTTTCTTTTTCAGTAAAACCCTGGACCTAGCAGACTCTCTGTGACTCAGAATGGCCCACCTTTAGATTCGGATGGCCCCTAGAAGGATCTTTCTACTTCCCACTAATTTAAAAAGTAAGAGATATTGTCTTTCAGCCAGGGAAACATAGCCATCCAGATCAACAGCCATATATCTTTACTTGGAAGGACCTCTGCAAATCTCCTCCTCCATGAGTGAGGCCTTTCCTTGCCCCTGCCCCTGCTCCTACTCCTTCCCCCATGATCTCTCAAACCCTCTGCTCCTCCTCCTCCTCCACCCTGTGTTCTCCCTGAGTCAAAGATTTCACTCTACTGGACTCTCCTCCCCCTCCTTATCTCCTGCCCACATCCCCCAACTCCCAACACCCTCTAAGTGATTCCTCTGCTGCTGACTCAGCCTCTCCACCATTGGAGGAAGCTAAGCCAGCCCAGCGCCCGCCAGATAACTCGCCCGCTGCACACACAGCCCCTCCTCCGCTGGAGGAAACTGGTCCAGCTAAAGGAACTCGGCGGCGGTGAATATTTGAAAATGCTGGAACTCCCGTGATGCTCCCCCTCTATCCCTAAAGGCCAGTGACTGTCGACGTCCTTGGGGGAAAAATGCAAGACTATCAATATTGGCCTTTCTCCTCTTCAGACCTATATAACTGGAAAAATAACAATGCCCCTTTTACCGAGTACCCCACCCGGCTATCAGGTGTGGTTGAGTCATTGATGTTTTCACACCAGCCTAATTGGGATGACTGCCAACAACACCTAGGGACTCTCTTCATGACAGAGGAACAAAAGAGAATCCTCCTGGAAGCTAGAAAAAATATTCTTGGACCAGATGGGTGACCGACACAACTTCCCAAAATATTCAACACGGCTTTCCCTTGAACCAACCCAACTGGGCCCCCAACACCTTTGAAGGTAGGGAGCATTTGTCCACTTATCACCGGGTTCTAATTGCGGGTATTTTAGTGGCCGCTAGGTGACCAACAAATTTGGCCAAGGTAAGAGAGATTATTCAAGGTCCTGATGATTCCCCCTCTATGTGTCTAGAGAGAATTATGGAGGCATATAGGAGATATACTCCTTTCAATCCTCAGGCAGAGGATCAAAATGCATACGCATGATGGCCTTTATTGGGCAAGCTGCCCTGGATATTAAAAGAAAGTTACAATGCTTAGATGGATTACAAGATATGACTTTGAGAGATTTAGTCTGAGAAGCCAAGAAGGTATACTATAAGGTAGAAACTGAGGAAGAGTAGGGAGCAAAGGGAGGATAAAAGAAAAAGACAGACTAAGGCATTGACTAAGGTCTTGGTCTCAAAAACAAATAGGCCAGAAATAAGAAACATGGAGACAGGAAGGAATACCTGGGCCCACACTACAGGCCACCCCTTGCCTCAGATCCATGTGCCTACTGTAAAGAAAATGGACTCTGGGTCAAAGAGGGCCCTAGAAAGAGACAGCCATGCCAGCCAGCCATTCTGACTCTGGAGGATGACTAAGAACGTCGGGGTTCAGATCTCCTCACAGAGGTCAGGGTAACTTTTGAAGTAGAGGGTACCCCAGTAAACTATGAAGTAGATAAAGGGGCAATATACTCAGCCCTTAAGGCCCCATTGGGCTCTCTTTCAAATAAAAGGTCTCCAATTCAAGGGGCTAATTACAGTAAATATCGAGCTTGGACAACTAAGAGGACCATGGACCAGGGGGAAAAAATATCCATCACTCCTTTTTAGTAATCCAAGGATGCCCTGCCCCATTGATGGGCAGAGATCTGCTCACCAAGCTCCGGGCCAAAATAACTTTTAACCCTGAAGGCCCCCAATTGGAATTTCTAAATCCTTCAGTAAAAACTCCTATAGTCACGGCTCTAAATATGACAGTAGAAAATGTTCATCAACTCACTCACCTTGGTTCAAAGAAATTGCATTCATTCCTGAAGGATCAAGAACAGAGTTTTCCACTAACCGACTCACAGTGAAAGAAAATAACTAAACGGGTTACAAAAGCCTTTCGGGTCCCTCAATTGGTTAATGCTTACCCTTCCAAGCTTCCTGCAGGAAAGCACCTACGAGGAGCCAGACCAGGACAATTCTGCGAAGTGGACTTAACTAAAATTAAGCCAGCAAGGGATGGACTGAAATATCTCCTAGTCTTTGTAGATACATTTTCAGGATGGATTGAAGCCCTCCCCAGGAAAAAAAAAGAAAAAAAAAAAAGAAACAACACAAATGGTGGTCAAATGATCCTGGAAGATATTTTTTTAAGAAACGGACTCCCTAAAGTAATAGGGTCTGATAATGCACCGGCGTTTGTGGCTCAGGTAAGTCAGGGGTTTGCCAGGACCCTGGGGATTAATTGGAAGTTACATTGTGCTTATAGACCACCGAGTTCAGGACAGGTAGAAAGAATGAATAGAACCATTAAAGAGACCATAACAAAATTAAGCTTAGAGACCGGCATAAAAGATTGGACTATGCTCCTGCCTTATGCACTGTTTAATGCAAGAAATACTCCCTCTGTTTCTTTGTGTAACCTCACCCCCTATGAAATTCTCTATGGTGCCTCTCCTCCAGGACGGGACCTAACCCCAACTCTAAGACCTAACGATCCCTTCCACACCCCCTTGCTTGAAAGACTTAAAGTTCTTAAAAGAACTCAGGGATACCTGCGAAAACAGATGGCCACTGCCTACCAAACTGGGGACGAGGGAACTGCACATCGATATCAAGTAAGAGACTTCGTCTAGGTAACATGACATCAGGTGTCATCCCTGGAACCCCGCTGGAAAGAACCATAGCAGGTGCTACTTATAACACCTACAGCAGTAAAGGTAGACAGAATCTCTTTCTGTATCCATATCTCTCATCTCAAGCCTGCAGCCTGTCCAGACTCTGACTGGAAACTGGAAAAGACTGGTAACACTTTCAAATTGTGTATTCGCCATGTGGATAAGGCTATAGACTCTCCCCTTCACCACCAGTAGTACTAACCCTCATCAGCCCGTTCAGCAGCGATGGCTGATCACAATCCTACTGGAAAAGAAGTATGGTCTATCTTGCATACAGCCCATTTAGGGACCTGGTGGCCATCTCTCCCCCCAGATATTTGTCAGCTGGGTATAGGTCTTTCCTATTGGGATATCCCTGATGAAGAGGATCCCACTAAAATTCCATTAAATCCCTTCTACACAATAGATAATGGAAACAATCATTATGGATGTAGCGACACGTGAGCCAGATGCAGGTTGGCTTGCCTAGATTACTGTTTGCCTGGCGGTCTATCAAAGACACAAAACTCACGGCTGTGTTGGGGGATAGCCGACTTCTTCTGTAAGTCATGGGGATGTGAGCATACAGGAAGTGCCTGATGGAACCCAAACTCCTAATCAATTTCTGTACAAAGCATTGGCCATATTACCAATTAGATAACCAAAACCGATGGCCCACAGAGGGGTCTCTTGATCCTCAAATCTGCATGACCTTTTTAACTTCTGCAAATGATCAAAAAGGTGAAAGGTGATTCCCCTATGTGGAGGCCTTTTCCCTCCTTTGCTCACATCCTGAACTATGCTTCTCCAATAGATCCTCACACACAACCTTCTGCTCCAGACCTGCAGCGGTCACTCCCACCTCAGCAACATGATTTCTCCCCTCCAATTTCTAGATCAAAAACCCAAACCTCCGCCAATTCTCAGACCATTACTCTCTTGCTGAGGTAGCAGGTACATAGGTACCCCTCCACCCACTCACTAATCTCTTCTCCTGTCAGAGCCCGCACCGGGTCCCAGCAGGTCCTCTTACCAGTTAACCCAAAGCTCAAATCAGCTGAGGAGAGCCCTTAGACCCCTATCCAAAATGAAATGAAAATGGCCTTTAAAATTTCTTTGTCATCACTGAAAACAGGTTACTAAGAATTTAAAGTCCCTCACAGTTTTTTAGGGATACTAACTCCCGTCTTCCCCTTTGCTCTACCTGTTCTACTGCTCAACTTTTTGTTTCTAGGAAAATCCCAGACCCCTTTCCCATTATTCTTTTACATCTCTCCTACCTCATTCAGATCAATGGAGCTGCTCACAGCCACACCTTCCCAGTCTTCCCCCTCTGTACCAGGCCCTCAGAAAAATCTTAACTGACCTTCTCCAGAAGTCTTCACCATGGCTGACTTTAGGGCTTTCAGCAAAAGAGTCCCTATAAAAGAGTTCAGAGTAGATAAACTTCCTCTTTTAGTGTTGCCCTCTTCTACTTGGCCACTGGCTAAAACAATCAGCACTCCTACGCTAGACACCTCATTAGTAGTTTTTCACAAAATATGTGAACAAGGCCTCTGGCCTTGAGCTGGGGCTTCACAGAGATGGCTAGATTTTTATGATAAAGATGTTACCAACTGGACTCCATGGTAACAGCTGGCAGGGGGAAAATATAAAGGGAAGAAAAAGCTCTCCCTCACCCAGGTGTCCTTGAAAAGTTAACTTGCCCAGAACAGAGGAAAAAGCAGGAAAAAAACTGCCTTTTGTGAACTTCTGCAGACTGTGAACTTCTGAGCCCCTTCCCTTACATGTTGGGTACAAAATTCTGAAACTACCGAAACTTGGGTTTCAGGGGATGAGTTGATTACAACAGAAGTAATGCCCTCTGAAACCGTTTGCAACAAACAGGACTGTCTCCCTGTCTTTGGTACTAGCTTAGGTGCCTTGCCTTGTCCGTGCCTAAAACAGTATAATTCTATATACTTAAACATTGTTTATGTTTTCATCAAATGGACAACAGCTGGGATTAATTGTGTAATGGTGCAGATGTTTCCCAGAGTGCTTTCTTATGACGCAGGCTCATTTGAAGATCAAATAGGTGGCCATAAAACCCGGTTCCACTGGGAACATATATCCCTCACTTTAGCCATCCTATTAGGAATAGGAGTTGCTGCAGGGGTGGGCACAAGAACTACTGCCTTGGTCCATGAGACACATCAAATGACCCAATAAGAAGCAACAATACACCAAAACTTAAAGATATTAGAAACCTCTATCACAGCTTTTCAGGAATTTTTAACCTCTCTCTCTGAAGTTGTTTTACAGAACAGTCGAGTGTTGATCCTCCTCTTCATCAGAGAAGGGGTCCTTTGTTCTGCATCGATGGAAGAATGTTGTGTTTATGCTGACCATAGTGGAGTTGTTAAAAAATCTATGAGTAAATTAAAAAATGCCTTGAAGAGTGTCAACGAGAGAGGGAGGCCCATAAAGGGTGGTTTGAGTCTTGGTTCACACAGTCCCCTCGTTAACTATGAATTTATCAACCCTGGCCAGTCCAATAATAATCCTCATATTATTGCTAACTATAAAATCCTGTTTGCTAAACCGTGTAATTTCTTTTCTCCAAGCTCAAATTGGACAAGTTGAACTTATGGTAATACCCCACTAGCAGACATAGAATGTGACACCCGGCAATGATCACTTTTATGATTAAAAGTAGCCAGAAGAAGAATTGGGGGATGAAAGGTTAATAAAATAGGCACTTGTTACTCCCTTTTTTTCTGTACGCTTAACAAAACACTGTTGAATTCTTGAGAAATGTTTCCTAATCTTGTTCCCATAATGTGCTGTCCCCAACTGACAAACTGCAGAATGTACTCCCTCACCCGGTTGCACGCAAACTGCACACTTGCCCTGACCCATCAATAAACTTCCCTCCGTGCCATCACAAAGGAAAGTATATAAGCTCTGCTTAAGCTTTTCTCAGGGCTCTCTACTCTATTCAAGTGAGCTCTGAGTACCAGCATGCTGGACCCCCAATAAACCCTTTGCTGTTTCATGAGATAGTCTCTTGGTGGACTCTTCCTGCAACGCTCGCCTGACCTTTACTTGGATGATTGAATGTTGAAGAGAACATCCATTCAAAAAGGGATAGTCGGTAGGATTAGAAATATAGCTGGTAGGATTAGGACGAAGAGTGAGTATAGGATGAACTGGAGAAAATACGTAGGAAAGCAGATATCAATAGAGACATTATGAAATCAGGCAATGTATAAAGTGAGTGATAGGATTAGACATTATCAACAGTGTTGAGTTTCAATATATAAACTTAGGAAGAAACAAATATGTACTAACCAATATCATTGACATTTGAGAGCAATAGGCAACCTGGACATGAATGTTTTTAGTAATCCAGGATTGCTTTCCATTTAGGCTTTGGTACAATCATAAGTGTGACCTTTGCATTTTGTGATCTGAATATTACTGGGATAAAATGTATATGTAGATCAGGTGACATGAGTATTTCTTTTAACATTTTGGGAGCAATATTTTGAAGACTTATAAATTAGTATTGGGGGTACAAAAGTTGTACCCTGTGTCTATGAATATAGAAGTAATGCATGAATTGACAATACTGTGAATAAATAATATAACTGTTTCAACTTTAAATAATGGATTGAATTGATATCTGAAAATATATAAGAAATCTTATATTGATATACAATCATTCATTCCATCGAGTTATACATCAAATGGTAATATTAGGGTTATGTTTTATCATGAAGGGTGTGTGAGTTTTGCTTCAAAAGTGATTATGGAAATGGAAAATAATGTATTTGGAATGAAGTCTCATGAAAAGACGAGTCAAGAAACATAGAGGAATACATGTGTTCTGAAGCAGGAAGTGATTGTAAGTATAACAAAAGCCTATAAATTTACTAACTTGTGGATGAAATATATATCCTATGATGTGCAAAAACCGAAGAAATAGTATGTAACAGTGTTTAATTAAAATGAACATCAAAATACACATCATGTCCCATTGGAATCTACTTGCATTGATGTTAAACTGGGTCAGTTACTGTAGAAACAATAGGATTTGTAAGGACCATTTAATAAAGTTAGTTTTCAGTACTAGGAAACAAAAATATATTCCAGGTGGATGAATATATCTGAGCATAAACTTGTGAAAATTTGATTATAAATCCACATTAATTAACATGAATGAATTTAGGGAGTGTATATATGACACAAATATTACATATTTTGAAAAGTCAGGAGAGTGTATATATATATATACAAAAAACACACACAGACACATTAAAAAGTAGCAATATATATGCCAAACAAAATTCATCATGAAATATACATAATCCACAGGTTCAAATATATTCATTTTACTGAACATGGATTTATGTATAATGTTGTTCAACTAGGAAGCTCACCCATAGGTTGAATTTTCAGTTCCAAAAGCATTTAGGAGGAGTGATCTCTTCTCAGAATTTCTTTCTGCCAAGTCAGCCACTTCACAAAAATGTATGAGTGATACTAAGTAGGATTCTATTTGTGCATATAAAAATACATGTGCTGAATAGGCTCCAGAGAAATGGAGACAGGAATTCACACATAAGTGAACTTAAAAATCAATGGAGAACTATTTCAATTAAAAATTCACTGGATTTGTGTCACCTACGAAAAATCATGCAAAAAGGCAGTCCAACTATACATGATGCCTCCCCTGAACTGCTTGTATTTCTCTAGTGTTTGGGATATTTGCCTCCATCATATTAGGATTAGTATTCAGAGTCTAGAAGGGTGTGGGTTAGTGTCAGGGATTCAGTATTTCGTATGAAAAATAGGAAAATGAATGCAATGTGTATGCAAATATGTGCTACACAAAATCTTCCCACTCTCATCCAGAACAATGCCTAGACATCACCTTCGCCCCAAGTAAGACACAATTAGAGGAGAAGAATTAGAAAATCTTTGAATACATATCTGCAATGGAAAATTATCAGGAGTTCACAACCTTGGATATGGTAGAGGAATTTCCAAAAGTAAGGGACAGGGTAAACCACTCCACAAACATGGACCTTTGCCTGCCTAAAGACTTCTTGATAAACTGCCTCTAAGGATGGGCACTTGAAATATATGTTGTTGTCAGGAGCTTTAGCTTCCTTTCTAGTGAGACCATCAAAGCTAGGTCTGATTCTCTGTGACCTGGAGGATATGCTTTCTTATTTTCCAATGAACATGAGGCAGTAGTGCTGAATTCTCTATTTGTAGGCAAATTGTTGCACGGGGGCTAAGTGTATCCACATGTTGACTGTGAGTCCATTTGGTCATCCTCCACATTTCGTGGTGTTTCTTGGGGCTGCACTGGGAATTTGGTATTTGCTTCACGGAATACAAGGAGCTCAACTGGGACTCAGAGCTGGAGGGAGTTCTGTCAGGTATGGTGGGTCAGGATCTGCAGGAGAATGCACCAACCAGGCTTCTATCCCACATAGTTTGCCCCCTTGACCATAATAACCTGATTGTGAACATTTTGGTTAAACCTCTCCTTATAAAATGATGCCTTTACATATAAGAGTCTGCAGGATGCACCATGTCAGCCACAAGCCATTTGGAAGTCAAAAGCAGATCCACAAGGCCCCAGGACAGAAATTTTATCACAAAACTGCACACCACTGCTCTTGGTCAACTACTCAGTAGGCTCCAACTTACTGGCATCTCTGTTCTACACCATTTTCATGAAACCCAGTCAATCAAGGCATTGTCTGGTACACTCAGGATCAACAACAGTACATCCAAAGGTTCTCCTGTACCACCTGGTCAAGGGAATTTCAAAAATGTCATGGTATTTATCTAGCCATTTTTCAAGGATGATATTGGAGGCACTGTGAGTTCCAATTATTTTAGGAACCATTCAATGGTGAGGAAGCTCATTTCAATGAATGCTCTGGAGAACTCTCACAGGCAAGTCATCCAAAAAAGTGGCAAAATGGTCACGTGAATCCAGGCCCATTGAGGTCTACAAAGTGAGGTCCATGATTGTTTTGACTCTCAACTATGTCTGCCAAGACTTTCAGATAAAAATCATGTGATATCCTGGCTGAGATTCCCAGTGCTATGTGGAAAGCCACCCTGAGCCTAGATCTCAGTTTCCAATGGCGACTCTCATGCGTGGCCTCCTAAAATCGCAACGCAATTCATGGCAATACTTGTATGAGTTCAGTTCCAGAACTCAGTCTCTTAGGGGAAACACACCAGAGTTCCAGCTGAGGTGGACCAAGTAATCTCTTCCAACCACAATTAAAACCAAAACACTCCCACATGGCCCACATCTTCTTCCATTGAGACACTCATCAAAACCTCTGGCTGAAGGTTTACATGATGGGTGCAGCCCAAGACAGTGTCCAAAATATGCTCCCTTGACCCTCTTTTGCCTAAAGTAAGGGTGGACTGGACCCCTTTCCTCTGAACCTGGAGTGATCAAATAAGCCTGCCGTTAATACTGCTCTGATTCTCCAATTTGAGGCCTACTGACTGTCAGGTATAGATTCTTTATGTGATTTGGAGTAATGAGGAAACACAAGCACCTATTGTCTACCTTCTGCAGGCCTTTGAAGAACTCATTTTATACAAAGGATCCCTATTCTCACTTGATGGAGGTCAGGAACCTAACAGAGAAAGGCAAGAGACTTCTTCCAGAATGACTGATATTTTTACATTTCGGTTTTCGATACACACATGGGAACGTACTTTAGATCCATCAGGTGCTGAGAATTTAACTCATAGCCTGACACAGGGACAAGAGGCTTATTCAGACACATCCCTTTCCAAAGCAATTAACCAAAGAGCTACAGGTGATGCCCATTAATTTCCATTTGAAAACTGTTTTCTTCAGGCTTCAAAAAGGGGTGGCCTGAGGCAAGAAACTTTCTTACACTCAGGGCAACAGAACAATAGGTAAGCAAAAGGCCCAAAGCAGGGTTTCTCCACTGAGACTTTCCTGGTCACATTGATATCTGCATTTTCTGCGATGCTCGCCACTCCATTCTGCTATCCAGTACATGGCCATGTCACAGAGCTTGGAGGTGGCACATATCTTGGACACAAAAACATGAGCCTATTCTGGATAGTGGCCAGAATTCGGGAAGAAAACAGGAACATAGGAGGATAGTAGGGGTTGCTCATCCATAAGTCAAGCTACAATCCACTCATAAATTGGGTAGGATGAATGCTGGGAAGCTTTCTACTAGACAGGACGTATTCATTGATGCATTCTCTTTTCTCATGTCTACAAACACGGACACAGTGGGATACACAGACACTAGCCTTGTCAAACGGCTTTCTAGAAGTACTCCACTCCATACCAAACAAACTGTCTTTCCTACCTATTCTGAGAACATGAATAAAAACCACAAACTTACACCAACAACCACAAAGGCACTTCCTACCCCCAATAAGTCTTTGACTATCCAGAGTGTCCTCGGACTGGTCGACCATAGTATGTTACCCTGAATTGGCCTGTCCTGTCTCAGATCTGGTCTCCTCGGCCAACTCTGTGAAGTTGTCAGGAACCAACTGTGAGCGACTACCTGCTTTCTTAGGAAAGGTCCCTCTACAGAGCGCTCCTGGCATTTGTCCATCTTCACATCAGTAGATACCAAAAAAGACTGTCTGTCCTTGGTAAATCGAAACAAGTTATCCCACTGGGACAGCGACTGGGACTATCTCTGGGTGCCTGGCTTCCTGGATCCCAAGTTCAGAGAGTTCCATCACCAAGTAAGTGAGGTGAAGTCACTTTCTTCAAAAATGAATGAGGTCACTGCCCTGGCAACCACTTTGTTCTAACAGTTGCTTCAAATGGTCCCATGAGATGGAGGGTGCTCCTACTTCCTGTGACACTTTCACAAGTCAGAATGGTATATCAACCATAGTCAACGGGGAACTTCTCTCCACACAGGCCTGCTTTGGTCCATCTTCTCTACATTAAGAAGAGAGAGGCTGATTCAGACACATCCTTTCATCCTCTCCAGGTTGTTTGCCATGTAAAATAAGTTTTGCTCTCTCAGGTCCTTCATAGCTGCCTACAACTTTTCCAAGGATCATATCTGCATGGAACTCTGAGGTTCTCAGCAGGTGGAAGATCACCTACATTCCTCTATTGTAAGACCAACTCTGTCCATGCTCTTCTGTAGTTAGATTGAGGGAAGAGTGTATGCTTAGGATTAACAACAGGTTCGATTTGGGTTAGAAATAATTTGGGGGGTGAATAATGGTATTTGGAACCTGCAATATTTAAAAGAATATACAGGTGAAATGTAAGTATGAAAACCGAAATGTATGTAAGATTTGAAGCCAGGACGGCTATTGAGCCCTTGATTGGGATACTTAGCTTTGAATTATGTTCTGCACAGATGTCTCTGATAAATCGATATACAATGGCATAGGATCTTGTGCCTTGGATGACTGAATGTGGAAGACAACATCCAGTCAAAATGTGAGAGTCGGTAGGATTAGGAAGATAGTCGGAAGGTTTAGAAAGAAGAGTGAATATAGGATCTGGACCAAAAGTTCTTCAGCAATAGGGTTTCGGGTAGAGAGTGAATGTAAATATCAGCACATGTGAAGAGTCAGTCACATTGATGAACTGGGGAAAATATGTAGGAAAGCAGATATCAATAGAGACATTAGGAAATCAGACAAATTATAAAGTGAGTAATAGGATTAAACATTTTCACAGGGTTGAGGTTGAATATATAATCTAAGGAAGAAACAAACATGTAGTCACCAATAGGATTGACATTTGAGAGCATTAAGTAACCTGGACATGGATGTTTTTAGTAATTCATGCTCACTTTCCATTTAGGCTTTGTTACAATCATCAGTATGATCTTTGCATTTTGTGTCCAGAATATCACTGTGATAAAATGTATATGTAGATCAGGTGACATGAGTATTTCTTCCACCATTTCTGGGAGCAATATTTTGAACATGTATCAATTAGTATTGGGAGTACAAATAGGTGTACTTTGTGTACTTCTAATGGTAACATTAGGGTTACGGTTTATCATGAAGTGTGTGTGAGTTTTGCTTCAAAAATGATTAAAGAATCGAAAATAATATGTTTAGAAAGAAGTCTAGTGAAAAGACCACTAAATAATCATAAAGGAATACATGTTTTCTGAAAGAGGAAGTGATTGAAAGTGAACCAAATGCCTATAAATTTGTGAACTTGTGGATGAAAGGATATATCCTATGATGTCCATAAACTGAAGAAAAAGTAATGTAACAGTGTTGAATAAAAACAAACTTCAAAATACATATCATGTCCCATAGGAATCTAACTGCATTGATGTTAATCCTGGTCAGTTACTATAGAAATATTAGGATATATAAGGACCATTCACTGAAGTTAGTTTTCAGTACTAGGAAACAAATATGTATTTCAGGTGGTTGAATATTTCTGAGAATAATCTTGTGAAATGTGAAATGTTGATTATAAATCCACATACACGAACTAGAATGAATTTACGGAGTGTATAATAAGACACATATATTTCATATTTTGGAAAATCTGGAGAGTATATATATATATAAATATATATATATATATATATATATATATATATAAATTATATATTTATAAGTATATAAATATATAATTGTTGTCAGGAGCTTTATCTTCATTTGTCATGAAACCATCAAAACTGGGTCTGCATCTATGTTACCTGGAGAACATGGTTTCTTATTTTCCAATGATCATGAGGCAGCGGTGCTGAATTCTCTCTTTGTAGGTAAACTGAGGCCACTGGGCCGAAGTGTCTCCCATGTGGACTGTGAAGCCATTTGGTCATCCTCCAATTTTCGTGGTGTTTCTTGCTGCTGCACTGGGAGATTGGTATTTGCTTCACGAAAGACAAGGAGTTCAACTGGGACACAGTGTTGGAGGGAGTTTTGTGACATGTGGT
This sequence comes from Callospermophilus lateralis, assembly GCF_048772815.1. Classification (NCBI taxonomy): domain Eukaryota; kingdom Metazoa; phylum Chordata; class Mammalia; order Rodentia; family Sciuridae; genus Callospermophilus; species Callospermophilus lateralis. The sequence continues at coordinate 261,215 of NW_027516877.1, forward strand.
GGTTCAGAGTCTGCAGGAGAACGCACCAACCATGCTTCTATCCCATATGCTTGCCCCCTTGACGATAGCAAACTGAGTCTAAACATTGCCCTGAAACCTCTCCATATAACAAGACGCCTTTACATATAAGGGTCTGCTTGGTGCACCATATCAGCTAAAAGCCATTTGGAAGTCAATGGCAGATCCACATGGCACCACCACAAATATTTTATCACACACCTGCAAATCACTGCTCTGGGCCAACTACTCTGCAGTTTTCAACTAACCGGCATCTCAGTTCTACACCATTTTCATTATACCCATCAATCAAGGCACTGTCTGGTATAATAATGATCAGCAACAGGACATCCAAATGTTCTTCATTGCCACCTCGTCATGCGAATTTCAAAAATTTCATGGTATTCATCTATCCATTTTACAAGGTTGAAGTTGGAGCCATTGTGGCTTACAATTCATTCAGGAACCATTAAATGGTGAGGAAGCTCATTTCAATGAAAGCTCTGGTACAATCATAAGTGTAAACTTTGCTTTTTGTGTCCAGAATATTACTGTGATAAAATGTATAAGGAGATCAGGTGACATGAGTATTTCTTCCACCATTTCTTTGAGCAATATTTTGAAGACGTATAAATTAGTATTGGGGGTACAATAGGTGTACGCTGTGTCTTTGGATATAGAGATAATGCATGAATAGACCATACTGAGAATAAATAATATAACTGGTTCCAATTTTAAATAATTTTTTGAATTGATACATGAAAATATACAGAAAATCTTATATTGATATACAATCATTCATTCCAACCAGTTCCACATTTAATGGTAATATTAGGGTTATGGTTTATCATGAACAGTGTGTGAGTTTTGCTTCAAAAGTGATTATGGAAATCAATAATAATGTGTTTGGCAAGAAGTCTCATGAAAAGACCAGTCAAGAGACCTGGAGGAATACATGTGTTCTGAAGAAGGAATTGATTGAACGTGAAACAAATGCCTGTAAATTTGTGAAATCGTGGATGAAATATATATACTATGATATATATATATATATATAAAACATAGGTGAAATATATGTATGAAAACAAAAATCTAAATAAGATTTGAAGCCCAGAAGGGCATTGGGCCCGTGATTGATATCCATATCTTTGAATTACTTTCTGCAAAGTTGTCTCAGATAAATCCATATACAGGGGCATAGGACCTTGTGCCTTGGATGATTGAATGTAGAAGAGAACATCCAGTAAAAAAGGGATAGTCAGTAGTGAAAGCTTAATAAAATAGGTACTTGTCACTTCCTGTTTTTCTGTATGCTTAACAAAACACTTTTGAAATTTTGAGAATATTTGCTAATCTTGTTCCCAGAATGTGCCGTTCCCTACTGCCAAACTGCAGAATGTACTCCCTCACCTGGTTGCACGCAAACCGCCCAGTCGCCCAGACTCATCAATAAACTTCCCTCTCTGCCCTCTCCAAGGAAAGTATATAAGCTCTACTTAAGCTGTTCTCAGGGCTCTCTGCTCTGTTCAAGTGAGTTCTGAGCTCAAACATGCTGGACCCCCAGTAAATCCTTTGCTGTTGCATGATAAAGTCTCTTGGTTGTCCCTTCTTCTGACGCTAGCCCGACCTTTACATATGGAGGTTCCACCTAGATCGAGCAGTTGTGGACGAGAGATCCCAAAGGACCCCTCTCAGGTAAGTAAGGCGCCTCTTTCTGGTTTCAGGTTTCAGGTTAGGGCTTGGCAAATTGACTGTCAATGAAGAGTGTGAGCTCTCTCTGACGATGCCTGACAGTGGTGTTACAGAACTCAAGCCATGTCTCTGGAGGACACCACAGAGGACTCCGGAAATTGAGGAACAATAGTCTCCTCGACTCAGTGATATTTTGATTCGGATTCGGTATTGCCAGCCCATCGGGTTTTGCTGGCAACTCAGTCCTGGTCTCAGTGTTGGACGTCCATTGCCTGTCTTTATTGTCTTGTCTTGTCTGTGTCATGTGTCGTTGCTTTCACTGTTTGCGTATCTTTCATTATGGGACAGCGCACTTCAATGCCTTTTTCCCTGACCCTTGATCACTGCACCAAAGTCCGCTTAAGGGCTCAGAATCTTTCTTTTTCAGTAAAGTGCCGGATGTTGCAGATTCTCTGTACCTCAGAATGGCCAACATTTGGAGTTGAATGGCCCCTAGAAGGATCTTTCTACTTCCCACTAATTTAAAAAGTCAGAGATATTGGCTTTTAGCCAGGGCCACATAGCCATCTGGATCAACAGCCATGTATCTTAACTCAGCAGGACCTCTGCAAAGCTCCTCCTCCATTGGTGAAGCCTATCCTTGCCGCTGCCCCTGCTGCAACTTCTTCCCCCAGGAACTCTCAAACACTCTTCTTCTTCTTCTCCTCCACCCTCTGTTCTCCCTGAGTCACCAGATTTGACTCTACTGGACTCTCCTCTCCCTCCTTATCCCCTGCCCTGGTTCCCCAGCCCCCAACACACTCTAAGTGATTCCCCTGCTGCTGACTCAGCCTCTCGTCCATTGCAGGAAGCTAAGCCGGCCCAGCGCCCTCCAGATAATTTCCCTGTGGCACACACAGCACCTTCTCCCATGGAGGAAGCTGGCCCAGCTAAAGGAATGCGCTGGTGGCAAAAGATTGAAAACCCTGGAACTCTCGGGATGCTCCCCCTCCTTCCCTAGAGGCCAATGGTTATCGATGGCCATGGGGGAAAAATGCAAGCCTACCAGTATTGGCCTCTCTCCAGACCTATATAACTTAAAAAATTACAATCCCCCTTTTCCGAGTACCCAACACAGCTCTCAGGTGTGGTTGAGTCATTAATGTTTTCACAACAGCCTACTTCAGAAGACTGCCAACAACTCCTAGGAACTCTCTTCAAGACAGAGGAACAAAAGGGAATCCTCCAGGAACCTAGAAAAAAATATCCTCGGACCAGATGTTCATCCGACACAACTACCCAACATAATCAAAGCCGGCTTTCCCTTTAACCGACCCAACTGTGACCCCAACACCTTTGAAAGTAGGGAGCTTCTGTCCACTTATAGCTGGGCTCTAATACTGGGTCTCCAAACAGCCGCTAGTGACCAACTAATTTGGCCAAGGTAAGAGAGATTATTCAAGGGCCAGATGAATCTCCCTCTATGTTTCTAGAGAGAATTATGGAGTCATATAGGACATATATTCCTTTCGATCCTCAGGCAGAGAATCAGAAGGCATCTGTCATGATGGGCAAACTGCAATCGATATTAAAACAAATTTACAAAGCTTAAATTGATTACAAGATATCACTTTGAGAGATTTCGTCAGAGAATCTGAGAAGATATACTATAAGAGAGAAACTGAGGAAGAGAAGGGAGCAAAGTGAGGTTAATGAAGCAAAAGGCAGACTAAGGTGTTGACTAAGGTCCTGGTCAAAACAACAAATAGGCCAGAAATTAAGAAACAGGGAGACAAGAAGGGATATGTTGGCCCACGACAGAGGCCACCCCTGGCCTCAGATCAATGTGCCTACTCTAAAGAAAAAGGACACTGGGTCAAAATTGCCTTAGAAAGTGACAGCCAGGCCAGCCAGCCATTCTGACTCTGGAGGATGACTAAGAAAGTCGGGTCTCATATCCCTTCCCCAAGCTCAGGGAAACTTTTGAAGTGGAGGAGACCCCAGTAAACTGGATACAGGGGCAATATACTCAGCCCTTAAAGCCACAATAGGCGCTCTATCTAATAAAAGGTCTCTAGTTCAAAAAACTAATGGCAGTAAATATCGGACTCGGACAACTAAGAGGACCATTGACTTGGGGAAAGGAAAAATCCATCATTTCTCCCTAGTAATCCCAGAATGCCTGGCCCCATTGATGGGCAGAGATCTGCTCACCAAGCTCTGGGCCAAAATAACTTTTAAACCTGAAGGCCCCCAAGTGGAATTTCTAAATCCTTCAGTAGAAATTCCAAGAGTCACGGCTCTAACTATGTCAGTAGAAAATGTACATCAACTCACTCACCATGGTTCAAAGAATCTGCAGGCATTCCTGAAGGATCAAGAACAGAGTTTTCCACTAACCGACTCACAGTGAAGGAAATAACTGAATGGGTAACAAAAGCCTGTCGGGTCCATCAATTAGTTAATGCTTACCCTTCCAAGCTTCCTGCAGGAAAGCACCTACGAGGTACCAAACCAGGACAATTCTGGGAAGTGAACTTTACTTAAATTAAGCCAGCAAGGTATAGACTTAAATATCTCCTAGTCTTTGTAGGTACATTTTAAGGATGGATTGAAGCCTTCCCCTCAAAATAAAAGAAAAAAGAAAAGAAAAGAAATAGCGCAAATTTTGGTCAAGAAGATCCTAGAAGATATTTTTCCAAGATATGGCCTGCCTAAGTTAAAAGGGTCTGATACTGGACCAGCGTTCGTGGGCCAGATAAGTAAGGGGTTAGCCAGGACCCTGGGGATTAATTGGAAGTTACATTGTGCTTATATACCCCAGAGTTTAGGACAGGTGGAAAGAATGAATATAACCATTAAACATACCTTAAAAAATTAAGCTTAGAGACCGGAATAAAAGATTGTACTATGCTACTGCCTTATGCACTGTTTCATGAAGGAAATACTCACTCTGTTTTTTGTGTAACCTCACCCCCTATGAAATTCTCTATGGTGCCCCTCCTCCAGGAAGGGACCTAACCCCAACTCTAAGACCTAACGATCCCTTTCACACCCCTTGCTTGACAGATTTAAAGCTCTTGAAAGAACTCAGGGATACCTGTGAAAACGGCTGGCCACTGCCTACCAACCTGGGGACAAGGGGACTCCACATCGATATCAAGTAAGAGACTTTGTCTACGTAAGATGACATCAGGTGTCATCCCTGGAACCCCACTGGAAAGGACCATACCAGGTGGTACTTATAACACCTACAGAAATAACAAAAGAAAAAAAATTGAAAATAAAGAAAGGAAGAAATCAAAAAAAATAATAATGATAATAAAAAAATGAAAATTAAAATTTAAAGAAATAATACTACTAATAATAAAATAAAAAAATTGAAAACATAAAATAAGTTAAAGAACAACTACACCAACAAAAAATAAAAATGAAAGAAAAAGAAAAAAAAACATAAATGCAGTCATAGATTTCGATTAACTTCTCTTAAAGTAGGTGGTGCTGTGCCCACTGGGCCAAGCTTCTCCTCTCAAAGGTGGGAACCATTAACTGTGCAGCAGCTCTAAGTCCCAGACTGGGTGGGTCTCCAATCCTGAGTGCCTAGGGCCTTCTCTTGTGTTTCCTCAAACCAGGCCCCGCTCACCACAATACTGGCTACACGCCAGTTCTGCTGCTCCTGGGAGCCCTGTTTTCATGAATACCTGGGCACACTCTCCCTGTTTTCCTTCCTCAGCCCCTAAGTTTGTAGAGCTTGGGGCTGAGAACCCTCAGCAAATTTGCTTGCCCTCCAGGAGCCACGCCCCTGGTAGCTGGTGCAAGAGACCTCAGTTGTCTGCACTGGTGGGAGCGGTAGCCGAGAGCTCCTGAACGCAAGTCCAATGCCACTCCTGATTCCCTCGGTCTGGCTATGGAGCTCACAGGAGAGCTAGGAGGGGCCCTTATGAAAGAGCTGAGAGGGGCTCTTAAGGTTTCTCCACTGTGTGGAGAGAGATGGCTAGGGGATTAAACACCTGTCACAAAGGTTTCAATGAAGATATCTCCTCCACTCGTGATGTCAGTTCTCTGCCATGGTGGTATCTCGTGCAAATGGTGACCGTTCTTTCCCTTTGCCGGGTGACCAATGCAACGGGTGAGTCCTGACTGACTTTCCCAAGCCCCATTTCAGTCCTTTGGCCACTGCCTATGAAGGCTCAGTTGGCTTTTACCTCTGTAAATTCAGAAGGGCCGACCAATTATTTCAGCGGGATCTTTAGTGCTGAGTTATGAGAAGCAGGCGAACTGGAGGTTGAATGCAGCATATCCGGACTCGGTGTGTGTGTTCTGAGGGGCCCAGATTGTACGCCCCAGATCCACATCAGCTGAGCATTCCCTAGTGATCCTGAGCAAACAGCATTTAGACAGTTTACGGCTCCCTATGCCCGCACATTTGAAGATGTCAGAGACTTGATCTCTCTGCACCTGCCACCATGTTAGATCTCCTCAATGATATTCATGTTACCCTTACAGCTTCCTGGCATAAGCAAGTTCTTGGGATTGTAACACTACTGCTTCTGTTTCCAGTCCAGATTTCTAGAAATGAATCCTTGCAGCCATTGCCTCTGCCTCTGGACCATGCTCACGTTAGCCGCGCTCATGGGTGCTGCGCTCGACTGTGACTATAGCGGAACCACCGCGGCCTCCATTGCTCCTCAGCCCAGTGCCCATCCCCTGGGGCCCAAGCAGCTGCCACCATGGCTCTCCGGACCCCTCCTCCAGAGCACAGGTCCCTTAGCAGGGGAATGCAGAATGACCCCAGAGACAGGCTCTGCCCGAAGGTGCAGCGGCGAACAGGCGACCTAGGCGCTCGAGGCCACGGTCCAGCCTTCAGAGGACAGGACTCGGCCCTTAGCCCAGCTCCAACCTCTAGATGCGGCAGCCGGACAATTTAGACAGAGTCATCAAGACAGCCAGCAGAAAGCAAATGGTGGCTCCTGAGGAGTGGATTTTCGGCACAGAAACCACAGCCCAGCGAACAATCCCAGTCCATAAACTCTCCCTGTATATAAAAATATTTTAAAAAAGGGGGCGGAAGTAACTGAGCTTTCTTTGCATCAGGTACTTACAATCCACTGCTGATTACACCAGGTTCTCTGCCTGGAGCGAAGCGAAAGAGGAAGCAGATGCGCGCAAAGCGCCCATGGCTTTGAGCAGCCAAGCGTCTCTTTTTTCATCTCTTTTTTCTTCCTGCTGCTTGGCAAGTGGTCTACTACAGATTAACGGTAAAAGGAGCTCTAACCAACTGCACGAAATCTCAATTAAAGCCACTGCACTGAGCACCACACTCAGCATTTCAGCAACCCCCGTACGCAGCGGCCATCTTCCCTACCAGGTTTGGTTTTTCGGTTTTCGGTTTTTGTTGGCAGAGTGGCTGCCAGCAGAGAGCGTAAGTTCCCACTGGCGGTGGTGGACAGACGTGTCCTGAAGCCACAGACCACGTCCTTGCAAGGGACTCCTTGGACGATTCGGGGAGGGACGGATGTGTCCTAATTAGGTGACTCTGCTGCCAACCTGACAGGTCTTGCTGGCTACTTATGTCTCTCAGGTTGAATTCACTGTCTGTCTTTGTGGTCTAACCCATCAGGTTTTGCCAGTTACTAGGTTCTAATCTCTCCTTCTGAACTCGTGTTAAACGTTAACTGTGTGTCCGTGTTTGTGTCACGTTTGTATTGTCGTTGTCTCTGTTTGAGTATCTCTCATTACGGGCCAAAGCCATTTCATGCCTCTGTCCTTGAAGCCTTTTCTGGTCCCTGGCTCCAACCTGACCCCTTTGCCTACGATCCTATCACTCAAACCTTCTGCACCTCCCCCTCTTCCCTCCATTCTCACTGAGTCACAAGTTTGAAGATCTTAGGGTTGTGAACAAACGGGAGCTGCATGATGGTCTTTGTGTGTCTTTTTGTCTGTGTTTCTGTTAAATGTGATGGCATTGTGTGGACCGATGCAGAGTCCCGTGTTCCAACCTGCCTTAGATGTGTGGAAGTAACTTTAGCTAAATTTTAACCTAATGCTTCTCCTGTGAGGGACCAAAAGTCAATAGAACCGCCAGCTTTTCTGTTCTCACCTTTTACACCTCTCTTAGCTGTGTTTTAAAGAACTTTGATTACTTTACTCCCCTTTGTTAAGCGAGATTAGGGAAGCACTGTTTTCTTTTCTTTCCATAGTTGGGTTGAGCACGCCAACTGCAGAGGGAAATGCCTGGGGTCTAAGAACTTTGATATCTCGCATAAACTTTTCTCAAAACCCTGTCCTCATTATTAAATTGGCATTAATTGGATTTGGGGATGGGATCCAAACCTTCAGTCATAAATTTTGACACCCCAGAGTGGACTTTAAAGGAGTCCCCACTCTGCCCTCTTGGGGAAGCCTAGAACTCAAAAAACTGCAAGCAGAAAATGAACTATTTGGGAGCTGACTACTGAAAAGTTGGGAGATATAGAATATGCCTGGTGCCTGGGGTCAAACCAAACCAGAGGAACTAATCCTGTAAGTAAAAAGTGAGGCTAAGGGACTCCCAGCAGCTGCCCGAGCCATTTTGCTGTGGGGAACTCCCTTATTCCTTACCTGCACTTTAAGGATTACTCCACCTCTGTTTGCTTAACAAAAGGGAGAATGAATGCAGTAATATGTTGATATTATAGATTGTTTCTTGGGGATGATCTTGGCTGAATGTGTATCTAAAAGATGATTTATTATTGCAACAATCTGGTATCTAAATGGGTTTCTAAAGCATTGGACTATCTTACAGTATAAAGTTGGGTTTAAACAATTCTTTAGTTTAATTTCAGATAGTTCATGCTAGAAACCTTAAATACTTAGGATTAAAAAAAATATTAAAGAGTTTAAATTTTTAACTAGGTAGCCTGAGAAAATACCACTAGATATACCAGTGCATTAACTTGGGCAAAGAAAATAAATTATGATATGGTATCTGTTCCCCTCAGTGTGTAAGATTTAAAAAAAATGGTGCTAAATTAAAAGGTTCGTCTGGCTTATTGAAATGGCATTAATTAGCAACAATCTTGGAAATATTTAAAGCTTAATTTCGGATACCCATGGCAGTGTGTGGTTTTTTAAAAAATTTTTCAGCCAATTTAATGTAACTTAATACTACTTTTGAAATTTCAGAACAAAGAAAGTGGGTTATTATCTTATAGAAACTTTTTTGTGATGGTGCCATTTATATTATCAAAAAATGATCCAATTTTCAGTTTTGTGTGAGCAAATTTTTCTAGTGTAGAAAAATCTAAAGATATAAAATTTTGAGAATTACATCTTGAACTTGCATCATAATTTTCAACATTCAAACCTGGAAACTATGACATAGCTATAATGCCTTAGGCATGAGGTTTCTGCTCAAAATTCGCGTCTTTCCAGTTTTCGAGACCTCAGTCAGGACTTAAGTTGATATCCTATCAGGAAGAGACAGATAAAAAGGAGTAAAAGTTTATGTTTACCTGAACTCAAACTAGACTCAACGAATAAGTACATTATATGGTATTTACTAATTACTGAATAGTCATCTTTTTTAGGACTCTTGCTTTTTCTTAGATTCTGTATTTTTTTTTTCTTTTTTTGAGCTCATAATCTTTATCCTGCAGATCAGTAAATGTTTTCGGATCAGATCTATTTTTGATCAACTGTGGAGTTTTTAAACATTGCAATGGAGATTTCACCTGAAAAAGCTACAAGGCCTTTACTATTGTGTTATGTGTTACATTTGTGTTATGTGTTGTATGTCGGTATGCCTGTATGTGTGTAAGTCAATATATAATGCAGTGATATGACAATTGATAGATGAGGAGCGCTCATGAGAAATTTAAAAATGGATTCAAATATCTTTGATTCACGTGATTCAAATGGTTCAATTCAAATTGGGTAAAAAGATAAAAATAAAGATGTCTTTAAAAATAGGCCTATAAGTTTTCTAGGTGTTCAAAAACGCCCTAGTATAATGTTGATGTCTATAAAATAATCTGCTTAAATTCAGAAATTTACATGTATTGTTTCAAAATGTGAACAGAAAGAGGTTAACAAATTGAAAAGAGAAACTAAAAGGTTCTAGATATAGATTTAATAGAGGGAAAATGTGTTTCTTGATAAGAGAGTCTATATGATTAAGTAATTAAAAGGTTTAATAATAAAAAAGTTTTGTGTAAGTTGGTTATATGTGTAAGTTTTGAGCAAGTAATCTTAAAAAATTAAAAAGCTGGTTAAACTAGTACTGTTTTTACAAAATTGTGCCATGTTATTTCTTTAAAAAGCTAAACTTGGTTAATACAAAAACATCAATGTAATTGTGGTGTTAATGTGTTCATATCTTCCAGGTATACAAGTCTGTAAGGTAGAAGCTTCAAAAGAGCATTGTATCAAGCTGGTGTTCTAAGGTTGTATGGTAATTCTAGGCTTAAAAGTAAAACATGTTGGAGATTTATGTCTGTCATTTGTGTTCTATAATTGGACTTCTTTTCAATAAGATATTTACAGTTCCATCATACTTTCTACACTGAGATACAATCTAAATGTATTTTTAAGTTCATGAGAGCCTAAACTCTGAAGGTATTATTGTAAAACACAAAGGTAATTCCCATTCATTTCCATGTGAAAACTGTTTTCTTCTGGCTTCACAAAGGGGTGGCCTGAGGCAAAGACTTTCCTGATATTCAGGGCAACATAACAATAGGTAATCAAAAGGACCAAAGCAGGGTTTCTCCACTGAGACTTTACTGGTCACATTGATATCTGAGTTTTCTGAGATGCTTGCCATTCCCTTCAGGTATCCAAAACATGGCCATGTCACAGAGCTTGGAAGGGGTCCATATCTTGGACACAAAACCATGAGCCTATTCTGGAGAGTGGCCAGAATTCAGGAAGAATACAGGAACGTAGGAAGATAGTAGGTGTTTCCCAGTGATAAGGCAAGCCACAGTCCATTCATGAATTGGGCAGGATGAATGTTGGGAAGTTTTCTCCTTGACAGGACACACCCACTGAGACATTCCCTTTTTTAATGTCTACAACTACGGACACACTGGGATACACAGACATAGAAACACTCACCTTTTCAAAGGACTAACTAGAAACAGTTCACTAGAAACCAAACAAACCACCTTTTCTAACTATTCTCAGGACATGAGAAAAAACCACAAACCCACACCCACACCCACAAAGGCACCTCCTTCCCCATGTTCGTTTGGAGCTATCCAGAGTGTCCTCTAACTGGAGCACCATACTATGTTCCCCAGAAATGGCCTGTCCTGTCTCAGATCTGGTCTCCTTGGACAACTCTGTGAAGTTGTCAGGAGCCAGCAGTGAGCCTCTACATGCTTTCTCCGAAAGGGCCCCCCTTCAGAACTTTCCTGACATTTGGCCATCCTCACATAAGTAGGTACCACAAAAGACTGATTCTGTCCTTGGTAAATCCAAACAATTGGGATCACTGGGACTGGGGCTGGGACTGGGTCTGGGTGCCTGGCTTCCTGGAACCCAAATTCGGAGAGTTCCATCAACAAGGATGTGAAGTGAGGTTACTTCCTTCAGGAACTGAATGACGTCACTGCCTTGGCAACCACTTTTTCCTAACATTTTCTTCCTAGGGTCTCATAAGATGGAGGATGCCCCATCTTCCTGTGACACTTTCACAAGTTATAATGGTTTAAAAACCATAGGCAACTGGGATCACCTGTCTGCACAGGCCTAGTTTTGTCAATCTTCCCTACATTAAGAAGAGAGAGGATGATTCAGACACATCCTTTCATCCTGACTGGGTTGTTTGCCATGGAAGAATACTTTTGCTCTCTCAGGTCTTTTATTGCTGCCTACATCTTCTCCAGGAATCATTTTTGCATGGACCTTTGATGTTCTCAGAAGTTGGAAGGTCCCCTAGATTCCTGTATTGTAAGATCAACTCTGTCCCTGCTCTTCTGTAAAGTGAGATTGAGGGAATTGTGTATAGTTAGGATTAATAACATGTTCGATTTGTATTAAGAATCATTCTGCTGGATGAATAATGGTATTAGAAACCTGCAATATTTATAAGAATATATAGGTGAATATAAGTATGAAAACAGAAATCTAGGTAAGATTTGAAGCGCTGAGAGGTATTGGGCCCTTGATTGGGAAACTTAGCTTTGAATTACATTCTGCACTGAGGTCTGAGATAAATTGATATAGAATGGAATAAAACACTATACCTCAGATGATTGAATGTAGAAGAGAACATCCAGTCAAGAAGTGGTAGTCGGGAGGATTAGGAAGATAGTAAGTTTTGGAAGAAGAGTGAGTCTAGGAGTTGGACCAAGACTTTTTTAGTAATAGGGTTTTTGTTAGAGAATGAATGTAAATGTCAGCAAATGTGAAGAATCAGTCACTATGATGAACTGGGCAAAATATGTAGGAAAATAGATATCAATAGTGACATTAAGAAATAAGGCAAAGTATAAAGTGAGTGAGAGGATTAGACATTTTCAACAGGGTTGAGGTTGAATATATAATCTTAGCATGAAACAAATATCTCCTCACCAATAGGATTGACATTTGAGAGCCTTAGGCATCCTGGACATTGATGTTTTTAGTAATTCTTACTCACATTCAATTTAGGCGTTGGTACAAACATAAGTGTGACCTTTGAATTTTTTATCCAGAATATTACTATGATAAAATATATATGTAGATCTGGTGACATGAGTATTTCTCCCACCATTAAAGGGAGCTATATTCTGAAAACTCATAAATTAGTATTTGGAATAAAAAAGTTGTACCCTGTGTCTATGAATATAGAGATAATGGATGAATAGTCCATACTGTGAATAAATAATATAACTGGTTTCAACTTTAGAAATTGGAATAAATTGATATCTGAAAATATACAGGAAATCTTATATTGATATACAATCATTCATTCCAACCAATTAGACATCTAATGGTAATATTAGTGTTATGGTTTATCATAAAGAGTGTGTGAGTTTTGCTTCAAAATAATTATGGAAATAAAATATAATGCGTTAGGAAGAAGTATCATGAAAAGACCAGTCAAAAAAAAAAAAAGAGGAATACGTGTGATCTGAAGCAGGAAGTGATTGAAAGTGTACCAAATGCCTTTAAATTTGTGAAATGTGGATTAAATTTATTTTCTAAGTTGTCCATAAATTGAAGAAATAGTAATGTACCAGTGTTGAATAAAAATGAACATTAAAATACACAACATTTCCCATAGGAATCTACTTGCATTGATGTTAAACTGGGTCAGTTACTTTAGAACTATAAGGATTTGTATGCACCTTTCACTGAAGTGAGTGTTCAGTACTAGAAAAAAAATATGTACTTGAGGTGGATGAATATTTCTGAAAATAATCTTGTGAAAATTTGATTATAAAACCACATACATGAACATGAATGAATTTAGGGAGTGTATAATAAGAGACATATATTTCATATTTTGAAAAATCTAGAGAGTGTAGATTTTTCACAAAACACACACAGAGATATTAAAAAGCAGCAATATATATGACAATCGAAATTCATCATGAAATACATATCATACACAGATCCAAAAATATTTATTTTACTGAACATGGATTTATGTACAATGTTGTTCAACTAGGAAGCTCACCCATAGGTTGACTTCTCAGTTCCAACAGCGTTTAGGAGGAGTGATCTCTTCTCACAATCTTTATCTGCCACGTCAGCCATCTCACAAGAATTTACGTGTGGTACCAGGTAGGATTCTATATGTGCATATAAAAATACATGTGCTAAATAGGCAACAGATAAAGGGAGACAGGAATTCACATATTTGATACCTTTCAAAACACATGGAGAAATATTTCAATTAAAAATTTACCAGATTTATAACACCTACACTTTATCATGCAAAAGGCAAGTCCAACAATACACCATGCCTCCTCTGAACTGCTTGTATTTCTATTATGCTTGGGTTATTTTTCTCCATCATATTAGGATTAGTGGGCAGACTCTAGTAGGGTATGGGTTGGTGTCAGATTTCAGTAATTCGAATGGAAAATAGGAAAATGAATCCATTGTGTATGCAAATATGTGCTACAAAAAATCTACCCATTCTCATTCAGAACAATGCCTTGACATTACCTTCACCCCAAGTAAGACACAGTTAGAGGAGAAGAATTAGTAAATCGGTGAATACATATCTGGAATAGAAAATGCTCAGGAGATCACAACCTTGGGGGTTGTAGAGGAGTTTTCAAAAGTAAGGGACAGGATGAACACTCCACAATCGTGGAACTTTGTTGGCCTAAAGACTTCTTGAGAAACTGCCCCTGAGGTTGGGCACTTGAAATATATGTTGTTGTCAGGAGCTTTAGCTTCCTTTGTAGTGATACCATCAAAGATGGGTCTGCATTTATGTGACCTGGAGGACTTGGTTTCTTATTATCCAAAGAACATGAGGCAGCAGTGCTGTATTCTCTCTTTGTTGGTAAACTGTGGACACTGGGGGCTAGGTGTCTCCCTTTCTTGACTGTGAAGCCAATTGTTCCTCCTACAATTTTCGTGATGTTTCTTGTTTCTGCACTGGTATTTTGGTATTTGCTTCATGAAATACAAGGAGTTCAACTGGGAAACAGTGCTGGAGGGAGTTATGTCATGTGTAGAGGGTCAGGGTCTGCAGACGAATTCACCAACCAGCCTTCTATCCCACATAGCTTGGCCCCTTGTCCATAACAAACTGATTCTGATCATTGCCCTAAAACCTCTCCATATAACAAGATGCCTTTACATATAAGGGTCTGCTGGCTGCACCATGTCAGCCAAAATCCATTTGGAAGTCAATGGCAGAACCACATGGCCCCACCACAGATGTTTTATCATACACCTGCTCACCACAGCTCTGGGCCCACTTCTCAGCAGGCTACAACTTACTGGCATCTTTGTTCTACACAATTTTTAAGAAAACAAGTCAAACAAGGCACTGTCTGGTACACTCATGATCAGCAAGAAGACTTCCAAAGGTTCTCCAGTGACACCTGGTCATGGGAATTTCAAACATTTTATGGTATTTACTGAGCCATTTTTCAAGGATGACGTTGGAGGCACTGTGGGTTACAATTCATTCAGGAACCATTAAATGTTGAGGAAGCTCATTTCAATGAAAGCTCTACAGAACTCTCACAGGTAAGGCTTCCAAAAGAGTGGCCAAAAGACACATATATTTCATATTTAGTAAAATCTGGACAGTGTGTGTGTATACACACACACACACACACACACACACACACACAGAGACATTAAAAACTAGCAATATATATGCCAATCGAAATTAATCGTGAAATATATATCATCCACGTATCCAAAAGTATTCATTCATTTTACTGAACATGGATTTATGTATAAGTTGTTCAACTAGGAAGCCCACCCATAGGTTGAATTTTCAGTTCCAACAGCATTTAGGAGGAGTGATCTCTTCTCACAATTTGTATCTGCCAAGTCAGCCACCTCACAAGAAAATATGTGTGATACAAGGTATGATTCTATATGTGCATTTAAAAATACATGTACTGAATAGGATACAGAGAAATGGGGGAGACAGGAATTCACATATTTAATAAGTGTAAAAACACATGGAGAACTCTTTCAACAAAAAATTGACTAGATTTATAACTCCTACGCTATATAATAGAAAAGGCGAGTTCAACTATACAATACGACTCTTTGATTTGCTTGTATTTCTATTCTGTTTGGGTTATTTTTCTCCATCATGTTAGGATTAGTAGTCAGAGTCTAGTAGGGTATGGGATAGTATCAGGGATTGAGTATTTCGAATGGAAAATTGGAAAATGAATCCAATGTGTATGCAAATATGTGCTACACAAAAATCTTCCCACTCTCATCCAGAACAATGCCTTGATATTACCTTCGCCCCAAATACCACATTTAGAGGAGATGAGTTAGAAAATCTGTGAATACATATCTGGAATTGAATATGCTCCGGAGTTCACAACCTTAGAGGTGGAAGAGGAGTTTCCAAAAGTAAGTGACATGGTAAACACTCCACAAACATGGAGCTCTGCTGGCCGAAAGACTTCTGGAGAAAATGCCTCTGAGGTTGGGCACTTGAAATATACGTTGTCAGGAGATTTAGCTTCCTTTGTAGTGAGACCATCAAAGCTGTGTCTACATCTATGTGACCTGGAGGTCATGGTATCTTATTTTCCAATGAACATGAGGCAGCAGTGCTGAATTCTCTCTTTGTAGGTCAACTGTGGCCACTGGTGTCTAAGTGTCTCCTCGTGTGGACTGTGAAGCCATTTGGTCATCCTCCAATTTTCGTGGTTTTTCTTCCTGATGCACTGGGAGTTCGGTAATTGCTTCACGAAATACAAGGAGTTCAACTAGGACACAGTGCTGGATGGAGTTTTGTCACGTGTGGTGGGACAGGGTCTGTAGGATTATGCACCAACCAGGCTTCTGTCCAACATAGCTTGCCCCCTTTACCAAAGCAACCTGATTCTGAACATTGCCCTGAAACCTATCCATACAACATGATGCCTTTACATATAAGGGTCTGCTGACTGCACAATGTTAGTCGAAGTCATTTGGAAGCCAATGGTAGATCCACATGAAACTACCATAGCTGTTTTATTTCACACCTGGCCACCTTTGTTCTAGGCCCACTACTCAGCAGGGTCCAACTAACTGGCATCTCTGATCTTCACAATTTTCGTGAAACCCAGTCAATCAAGGCACTGTCTGGTACACTCATGATCAGCAACAGGATATCCAATGGTTCTCCAGTGTCTCCTGGTCATGGGAATTACTAAAAGTTTATGTTATATATTGAGCCATATTTCAAGAATGAAGTTGGAGGCACTGAGTTTTTCAATTAATTCAATAACCATCAAATGGTGAGGAAGCTAATTTCAATGAAAGCTCTGGAGGACTATCACAGGAGAGGCTTCACAAAGAGTGGCCAAAAGTTCACATGAACCCAGGCCCATTGAGGTCTACAATGTGAAGTCCATGTGTGTTTTGACTCTCAACTATGGCTGTCAAATCTTTCACAATAAAATCATGTGATATCCTGGCTGAGATTCCCAGTGCTCTGTGGAAAGCCACTCTGGGCGTAGATCTCAGTTTCCAAGGGCCAATCTTATGTGTGGCCTCCTAATATGCCAACACAATTCATGGCAATACTTCTTTGAGGTCAATTCCAGAACTCAGTCTTTATGGGGAATCACACCAGAGTTCAAGCCCAGGTGGACCCAGTCATCTCTTCCTACCACCACACAAATGACCACAATTAAAACCAAAAAACTCCCACATTGCCCTCATCTTCTTATATATAGACACTCATCATAACCTCTGGCTGGAGGTTTCCTTGAGGGGTGCAGCCCAAGGGAGTGTACAAAATAAGCTCCCGTGCCCCTCATTTGCCTACAGTCATGGTGGCCTGGACATGCTTCCTGTGAACCATGAGTGATCAAATAGGCCTGCCATTAATACTGCTCCGCTTCTCCAATTTGAGGCCTACTGACTGTGCGTTTTAGATTCTTTATGTGAATTAATGTCATGAGAAAACCCAAGCAACTATGAGCTAGCCTCTGTAGGATTTAAAGAATTCACTTGACCCAAAGGATCTCTATTCTCACTTAATTGAGATCAGGAACCTTACAGAGGAAGTCAAGAGACTCTATCCACAATGACTGTTCTTTTAGCCATTTTGGTTTTGGATGCACACATAGCAGGAGTTGGCCATCCATAAGGCAAGCGGCAGTCCATTCCTAAATTTGGTAGAATGAATGCTGGGGAGCTTTCTCATAGACAGGACACATCCACTGATGCATTATCTTTTCTAATGTCTACAACCACGGACAGTGAATTACAGACATAGAAACACTCACATTGTCAAAAGACTTACTAGAAATAGTTCACTCCAAACCAAACAAACCGCCTTTCCTACCTATTCTCAGAACATGAGACAAAACCCCAAACTCATACCCAAACCCACAAAGGCACCTCCTTCCCACAAGTAGGTCTGTGACTATTCGGAGTGTCCTCTGACTGGAGGGCCATACACTGTTCCTCCAAAATAGCCTGTCCTGTCTCAGATCTTGTGTCTTTGGCCAACTTTCTGAAGTTGTCAGGAGTCAGCGGTGAGGCACTACCTTCTTTCTCAGGAAAGGCCCCTCTTCAGAGCTTTTCTGCCATTTCGACATCCTAACATCAGTAGTTAGCAAGAAAGAATGACCCTGTCCTAGGGAAATCCAAAAAGTGAGAACACTGGGACTGGGACTAGGACTGGCACTGTTTAACTGGCTTCCTGGATCCCAAGATCAGAGAGTTCCATCACAAAGGAAGTGAGGTGAGGTCACTTCCTTCAGGAACAGAATGAGTTCACTGCCTTGGCAACCATTTTGTCTTAACAGTTGCTTCCAAGGGTCCCATGAGATGGAGGCTGCCCCTGGTTCCTGTGACACATTCACAAGTTAGAATGGTATATCAACCATAGGCACCTGGGAACAACTCTCCACACAGGTCTCATTTGGTCCATCTTCTCTACATTAAGGATAGATAGGCTGATTCAGACACAACCCTTCATCCTGACCAGGTTGTTCGCCATGGAAGATGACTTTTGCTCAATCAGGTCCTTCAAAGCTGCCTACATCTTCTTCAGGGATCATTTTTGCATGGATCTTTGAGGTTCTCAGCAGGTGGAAGATCCCCTACATTCCTGGATTGTAAGACCAACTCTGTCCCTGCTCTTCTGAAAAGTTAGATTGAGGTAACAGTATATGGTTAGGGTTGATAACATGTTCGATTTGGGTTAGGAATCATTCTGCTGCATGAATAATGGTATTGGGGGATGCCACCGAGTACTCGAGAAATCGAGGAACAATTGTCTCCTCGACTCAGTGATTTTTTGTTTCAGATTCGGTATTGGCAGCCCATAGGGTTTTGCCTGCTATGCAGTCCTGGTCTCAGTTTTGGACGTCCATTGCCTGTCTTTATTGTCTTGTCTTGTCTGTGTTGTGTGTTGTTGCATTCACTGTTTGTGTATCTTTCAATATGGGAAAGAGCACTTCAATGTCTCTGTCCCTGACCCTTGATCACTGGACCAAAGTTCGCTTAAGGGCTCAGAATCTTTCTTTTTCAGTAAAACTCCAGACTTGCCAGACTGTCTGTGCCTCAGAATGTTTCACCTTTCAAGTCGGATTGCCCCTAGAAGCATCTTTCTTCTTCCCACTAATTTAAAAAGTCAGAGATATTGTCTTTCAGCTGTGCACACATAGCCATCCTGATCAACAGCCATGTATCTTAACTTTGCAGGACCTCTGCAAGTCTCCTCCTCCATGCGTGAAGCCTTTCCTTGTCCCTTTTCCTGCTCGTACTGCTTCCCCCATGATCTCTCAAACCCTCTGCTTCTCCTCCTCCACCACCCTCTGTTCTCCCTGAGTCACAAGATTTGACTCTACTGGACTCTCATCCCCCTCCTTATACCCTGCCCTCATCCCCCAACCACCAACCCCCTCTAAGTTATTCCCCTGCAGCTGACTCAGCCTCTCTGCCATTGGAGGAAGCTAAGCTGGCCCTACGCCCTCCAGATAACTCCCCCACAGCACACACAGCCCCACCTCCCCAGGAGGAAGCTGGCCCGGCTAAGGGAACTCGCTGGCTTCTAATGATTGAAAACCCTGGAACTCCCGTGATGCTTTCAGAACATGAGAGAAAACCACAAACTCACACCCACACCCACAAAGACACCTCCTTCCCACAAGTAGGTCTGTGACTATCCGGAGTGTCCTGTGACTGGAGGGCCATACAATGTTCCCCCAAAATATCCTGTGTGTCTCAGATCTTGTGTCTTTGGTCACCTCTCTGAAGTTGTCAGGAGCCAGAAGTGAGGCACTACCTTCTTTCTCTGGAAAGGCCCTTCTTCAGAGCTTTCCTGTTATTTGGCCATCCTAACATCAGTAGTTAGCAGGAAAGAATGACTCTGTCCTCGGGAAATCCAAAAAGTGAAAACACTGAGACTGGGACTAGGACTGGCACTGTTTAAGTGGCTTCCTGGATCCCAAGTTCAGAGAGTTCCATCAACAAGGAAGTGAGGTTAGGTCACTTCCTTCAGGAACAGAATGATTTCACTGCCTTGGCAACCATTTTGTCCTAACAGTTGCTTCCAAGAATCCCATGAGATGGAGGCCATGCGTGTTTTTAATCTTAATTATGGCTGCCAAGTCTTTAAGAATAAAAGCATATAATATCCTGGCTGAGATTCCCAGTGTCCTGTGGAAAGCCACCCTCGAACTAGATCTCAGTTTCCTAGGGCGACTCTCATGCGTGGCCTCTTAAATCCCAACACAATTCATGGCAATACTCCTCTGCGGTCAGTTCCAGAACTCAGTCTCTAAGGGGAATCACAGCAAGTTCAAGCCCAGGTGGACCCAGTCATCTCTTCCAACTGCCACACAAATGACCACAAATAAAATCAAAACACCCCCACATGGCCCTCATGTTCTGCCATATAGACACTCATCATAAACTCTGGCTGGAGGTTTACATGAGGGGCGCAGCCCAAGTCAGTATCCAAAATAAGCTCCCCAGCCCCTCATTTGCCTAAAGTCTGGGTGGCCGGGACACCCTTCTTGTGAACCAGGAATGATCAAATAGGCCTGCCGTTAATACTGCTCTGCTTCTCCAAATTGAGGACTACCTACCTTGGGGATTAGATTGTTAATGTCAATTGGTGTCATGAGAAAGCCCTAGCAGCTATGGGCTGGCCTCTGCAGGGCTTGGAAGAACTCATTTGACCCAAAGATTCCTATTCTCACTTGATGGAAGTCAGGAACCTTACAGAGGAATGCGAGATACTTCACCCACAGTGACTGCTCTTTTGGCCATTTTGGTTTTGATGCGCACATAAAATCTTTCTTTAGATCCATCAGGTGCTGAGAATCTAAGCCATAGCCTCACACAGGCCAAGAGGCTGATTCAGACACATCCCTCTCCAAAGCAATTAAGCAAAGAGCCACAGATGTTGCCCATTCATTTCCATTTGAAAACTCTTTCTTCAGGCTTTCTAAAGGCTTGGCCTGAGGCAAAGACCTTACTGAAATTCAGGGCAACAGAACAATAGGTAATTAGAAGGAACAAACCAGGGTTTCTTTACTGAGAAATGTAAAATCCATTGGTGTGCCACTACCTGCTTTCTCAGGAAAGGCCCCTATTCAGAGCATCCCTGGCATTTGGCCATCCTCACATCTGTAGGTACCAAGATAGCTTGACTCTGTCCTTGGTAAAACCAACAAGTGAGACCAATTGGAGTGGAACTGGGACTGGCTCTGTGTGCCTGGATTCCTGGATCCCACATTCCATCACCAAGGAAGTGAGGTCAGGTCACTTCCTTCAGGAACTGAATGAGGTCACTGCCTTGGCAACCATTTTGTCCTAACAGTTGCTTCCAAGGGTCCCTTTAGATGGAGGCTGCCCCTGCTTACTGTGACACATTCACAAGTTAGAATGGTATATCAACCATAGGCACCCGGGAACAGCTTTCCACACAGGTCTCATTTTTCCATCTTTTCTACATTAAGAATAGAGAGGCTGATTCAGACACAACCCTTCATCATGACCAGGTTGTTCACCATGGAAGATGACTTTTTCTCAATCCGGTCCTTCAGAGGTGCCTACATCTTCTTCAGGGATCATTACTGCATATACCTTTGAGGTTCTCAGCACGTGGAAGATCCCCTACATCCATGTATTGTAAGACCAACTCTGTCCCTGCTCTTCTCTAAAGTTAGATTGAGGTAACAGTGTATGGTTAGGATTGATAACATATTCGATTCCGGGTTAGGAATCATTCTGCTGAGTGAATAATGGTATTGGGAACCTGCAATATGTATAAGAATATACAGGGGAAATATATGTATGAAAACAGAAATCTAAGTTACATTTGAAGCCCAGAAAAACATTGGGCCCTTGATTGGGATACTTAGCTTTGAATAAATCGATATACAATGACATAGAACCTTGTACCTTGAATAATTGAATGTAGAAGAGAACATCCAGTCCAAAAGGGTAGTCGGTAGTGAAAGGTTATTAAAATAGTTAATTGTCACTTCCTGTTTTTCTGTATGCTTAACAAAACACTGTTGAAATCTTGAGAACTGTTTGCTAATCTTGTTCCCAGAATGTACTGTCCCCAACTGCCAAACTGTAGAATATGCTCCCTCACCAGGTTGCATGTAAATCGCCCACTCGCCCTTACACATCAGTATACTTCCTCCCTGCCCTCTCAAGGAAAGTAAATAATCCCTGCTTAAACTGTTGTCAGGGCTCTCTGCTCTATTCAAGTGAGCTCTGAGCCCCAGCATGCTGGACCCCAAATAATCCCTTTGCTGTTGCATGAGACAGTCTCTTGGTGGTCTCTTCCTCTGACACTCGCCGGACCTTTACATATTGATGTTCCACCGAGTTCCGTCACTGGCAGACGAGAGACCCCAAAGGGCTCCTCTCGGAGCAAGTAAGGCACCTCTTTCTGGTTTCAGGATTCATGTTAGGGCTTGGCAATATCGCTTGCGATGAAGAGTCTGAGTTCTCTCCGACTTTGGCTGAGAGACCTCTCACAGAGACACAGGGCACCTCCCTGGGGGACGCCGCAGAGGACTCAGGAAATCAAGGAACAATTGTCTCCTCGATTCAGTGATATTTTGTTTCGGATTCGGTATTGCCATCCCATTGGGTTTTGCTGTCTACTGATTCCTGGTGTCAGTGATGTACGTCCATTGCCTGTCTTTATGGTCTTGTTATATCTGTGTCGTGTGTCGTTGCATTTAGTTTGTGTATAGTTCATCATGGGACAGAGCACTTCAATGCCTCTGTCCCTGACCCTTGATCACTGGACCAAAATTCGCTTAAGGGCTCAGAATCTTTCTTTTTTTAGTAAAACGCTAGACCTGGCAGACTCTCTGTGCCTCAGAATGGCCCACCTTTAAAGTCGTATGGCCCCTAGAAGGATCTTTCTACTTACCACTAATTTAAGAAGTCAGAGATATTGTCTTTCAGCAGGGGCCACATAGTCATCCAGATCAACAGCCATATATCTTAACTTTTCAGGACCTCTGCAAATCTCCTCCTCCATGGGTGAAGCCTTTTTTTGCCCTTGCCTCTGCTCCTACTCCTTCCCCCATGATCTCTCAAACCCTCAACTCCTCCTCCTCCTGCAAACTCTGTTCTTCCTGAGTCACAAGATTTGACTCTACTGGACTCTTCTCCCCCTCCTTATCCGCTGCACTCGTCCTCTAACCCACAACACCCTCTAAGTGATTCCCGTGCTGCTGACTCAGCCTCTCTACCATTGGAGGAAGCTAAGCGGGTAATAGGGTCTGATAATGAACCCGTGTTCATGGTCCAGGTAAGTCAGGGGTTAGCCAGGAAACAGGGGATTAATTGGAAGTTATATTGTGCTTATAGACCCCAGAGTTCAGGACAGGTAGAAAGAATGAATAGAACCACTAAAGAGATTTAACGAAATTAAGCATAGAGACCAACATAAAAGATTGTATTATGCTCTTGCCTTATGCAATGTTTCATGCAAGAAATACTCCCTCTCTTTCTTTGAGTAACCTTACCCCCTGTGAAATTCTCTATGGTGGCCCTCCTCCAATAAGGGACCTAATCCCAACTCTAAGACCTAACCATCACTTTTATACCCCCTTGCTTGACAGACTTAAAGCTCTTAAAAGAACTCAGTGATACCTGTGAAAAAAGCTGGCCACTGCCTACCAAACTGGAAATGAGGGGACTCCACATCGATATCAAATAAGAGGGTTCATCTACTTAAGATGACATCAGGTGTCATCCCCGGAACCCCGCTGGAAAGGACCATACCAGGTGCTACTTATAACACCTACAGTGGTAAAGGTAGACAGAATCACTTCCTGGATCCATGCCTCTCATCCCAAGCCTGCGCCCTGTCCAGACTCTGGCTGGAAACTGGAAAAGACTGGTAATACTTTCAAATTGCATATTCGCCATGTGGATAAGGTTATAGACTCTCCCCTTGGCCACAAGTAGTCTTAACCCTCATCAGCCCATTCAGCAGCGATGGCTGATCACAAATTCTACTGGAAAAGAAGTATAATCAATCTCACAAAGAGTCAACTTAGGGACCTGGTGGCCATCTCTCCACCCAGACATTTGTCAGCTGGCTATATGTCATTCCTATTGAGATAACCCTGATGAAGAGGATTCCACTAAAATTCCATTAAATCCCTTCTGTATCATAGATAATGGAAACAAACATTATGGATGTAGGGACACGCGAACCAGATGCAGGTTGGCTAGGCTAGATTACTATGGTTGCCTGGCAGACTATCAAAAACACAAAACGTCACGGATGGGTGGGGAAAAAGCCGACTTCTTCTGTATGTCATCGGGATGTGAGCATACAGGGGCTGCCTGATGGAATCCAAACTCCTCATCAAACTCAGTACACAGCATTGGCCATAGTACCAATTAGATAACCAAAACCGATGGACCCCAGAGGGGTCTCTAGATCCTCAAATTCTGGGTGACCTTTTTAACTTCTGCAAGTGCTCAAAAGTGTGAAAGGAGATTCCCCTATGTGGAAGCCTTTTCCCTCCTTCACTCACATCCTGAACTATGCTTCTCCAATAGATCCTCACTCTCAGCCTTCTGCTCCAGACTCTCTGCTGTCACTCCCACCTCAGAAACCTGATTTCTCTCCTCGAATTACTAGATCAAAACCCCCTAACTTCGCCGGTTCTCAGGTAGCAGGTACTAAGGCACCCCTGTACCCACTCACTCCTCTCTTCTCCTGTCAGTGCCTGCACCGGGTCCCACCAGGACCTCTTACTAGCTAACCCAAAGCTCAAACCAGCTGAGGAGAGCCCTCAGACCCCTATCCAAGATGTAATAAAAATGGCCTTTAAAGTTGCTTTGTCATAACTGAAAACAGTTTACTAAAAATTTGAAGTGTCTCACAGGGTTTTGGGATACTCACTCCCATCTTCCCCTCTACTCTACCTGTTCTACTGCTCATGTTTTTGTTGCTAAGAAATTCCAAACCCCTTTCCCATTATTCTTTTACATCTCTCCTTCCTCATTCTCAGATCCTCGGAGCTGCTCTCAGCCCCACCTTCCCCGTGTTTCCCCTCTGTGCCAGGCCCACAGAAAAGTATTAACTGACCTTCTCCAGAAGTCTTCACCATGGCTGACTTTAGAACTTTCAGCAAAAGGCTCCATATAAAAGAGTTCAATGTAGATAAACTTTCACTTTTTGTATTGCCCTGTTCTACTTGGCCACTGGCTAAAAAACTCAGCACTTCTAAGCTAGACAACCCCTTACTAGTTTTTCCCAAAATATGTGAACAATGCCTCTGGCCTTGAGCTGGCGCTTCACAGAGATGCCAACATTTGTAAGATTAAGAAGTTACCAACTAGGCTCCTTGGTAACAGCTGGCAAGGGCGAAAAAGAAAGGGAAGAAAAAGCTCTCACCCTCCCAGGCGTCCTTTAAAAGTAAACTTGCACAGAATAGAGAAAAAAACAGAAACAAAATTTGCTTTTTGTTAACTTCTGCAAACTGTGAACTTCTGAGCCCCTTCCCTTACATGTTGGGTACAAAATTCTGAAACTATCTAAACTTGGGGTTCAGGGGATGAATTGATTACAACTGAAGCAATGCCCTCTGAATCCGGTTGCACCCAATTAGGACTGTTTCCCTGTTTTTGGTGCTATCTTAGGTTGCCTTGCCTCGTCCATCCCTACAACAGTATTATTCTATATACTTAAATATTGTTTATGTTTTCATGAAATGGTCAACAGATATGATTAATTATGTAATGGTGCAGATGTTTCCCAGAGTGCACTATCATAACACAGGTTCATTTGAAATCAAAGAGGGGGGGCATAGAACCCGGTTCCCCTGGGAACATATACCCTCACTTTAGCCATCCTATTAGGAATAGGAGTTGCTGCAGGGGTGGGCACAGGAACCACTGCCCTGGTCCTGGGACACAACAAATGACTCAATTAGAAGCAGCAATAGACCAAAACTAAGATATTAGAAACCTCCATCAGAGCTTTGCAGGAATCTTTTACCTGTCTCTCTGAACTTATTTTACAGAACAGTCGAGGGTTGGACCTCCACTTCATGAGAGAAGGAGGCCTTTGTGCTGCATTGAGGGAAGAATGTTGTTTCTATGCCGACAATACTGGAGTTGTAAAAAAATCTATGAGTAAATTAAAAAGACAACTTGAAGAGAAACAACCAGAGATAGAGGCCCAAAAATGGTTGTTTGAGTCTTGGTTCACACAGTCTTCATGGTTAACTATGCTTTTATCAACCCTGGCCGGTCCAATAATACTCTTCATATTGTTGCTAACTATAAAACCATGTTTGCTCAACCGTGTAATTTCTTTTCTCCAAGCTCAAATTGGACAAGTTAAACTTATGGCAATACCCCACTAGCAGACATAGAATGTACACCCAAAAATGATCACTTTTATGACTAAAAGTAGCCAGAAGAAGAAGTGGAGAATAAAAGGTTAATAAAATTAGTACTTGTCACTTCCTGTTTTTCTGTATGCTTAACAAAACACTGTTGAAATATTAACAACTGTTTGCTAATCTTGTTCCCAGAATGTGCTGTCCCCAACTGCCAAATTGTAGAATGTACTCCCTCACCAGTTGCATGAAAACTGCCCACTCGCCCTGACCCATCAATAAACTTTCCTCCCTGCCCTCTCCAAGGAAAGTATATAAGATTTGCTTAAGCTGTTCTCAGGGCTCTCTGCTCTATTCAAGTGAGCACTGAGCCCCAGCATGCTGGACCCCCAATAAACCCTTAGCTGTTGCATGAGACTGTCTCTTGGTGGTATCTTCCTCTGCCGCTCACCCGACATTTATTGGATGATTGAATGTAGAAGAGAACATCCTGTCAAAAAGGTATAGTTCGTAGGATTAGGAAGATAGTTGGTAGGTTTAGGAAGAAGCGTGAGTATAGGATTTGGAAAAAAAGTTCTTTAGCAATAGGGTTTCAGTTAGAGAGTGAAGTTAAATGTCAGCACACGTGAAGAGTCAGTCACAATGACAAACTGGACAAAATATGTAGGAAAGCAGATATCAATGGAAACATTACAAAATCAGGCAAAGTATAAAGTGATTGACAGGATTAGAGATTTTCAAGAGGGTTGAGTTTGAATATATAATCTTGGGAAGAAACAAATATGTAGTCACCAATAGGATTGACATTTGAGAGCACTAGGCAACCTAGACATGGAAGTTTTTAGTAATACATGTTCACTTTACATTGTGGCTTTGGTAAAATCATAAGCATGACATTTGCATTTTGTGTCCAGAATATTACTGTGATTAAATGTATATTTAGATCAGGGGCCATGAGTATTTCTTCCACCATATCTGGGAGCAATATTTGAAGACGTATAAATTCATATTGGGGAAACAAAGAGGTGTACCCTGTGACTATGAATATAGAGATAATGCATGAGTAGACATTACTGTGAATATATAATGAAACTGGTTCCACTTTTAATAATGATTTGAATTGATATCTGAAAACTTATAAGAAATCTTATATTGATATACAATCATTCATTCCAACCTGTTACACAAATAATGGTAATATTAGGGTTATGGTTTATCATGAAGAATGTGTGAGTTTTGCTACAAAAGTGATTATGGAAATCAAAAATAATATGTGTGGAAATAAGTCTCATGAAAAGACAAGCCAAGAAAGATGGAGGAATACATGTGTTCTGAAGCAGGAAGTGATTGAAAGTGAAAAAAATTGTCTATAAATTTTCTAACTTGTGCTTGAAATATATATATCCTATGATATGTATGAACTGAAGAAATAGTAATGTACCAGTGTTAAATAAAAATGAATGTTAAACTACACATCATATCCCATCAGAATCTACTTGCATTGATGTTAAACTTACTGTAGAAATATTAGGATTTGTATGCACCATTCACTGAAATTAGTTTTCAGTAATAGGAAACAAATATGTATTTCAGGTGGATGAATATTTCTGAGAATAATTTTGTGAAAAGTTGATTATAAATCCACATACAAGAATATGAATGAATTTAGGGAGTGTATAGTAAAACCCATTTTTCATAATTTGAAAAATCTGGAGAGTATTATATATATATATATATATATATATATATATATATATATATATATATATACAGAGAGACATTAAAAATAGCAATATATATTCCATTGGACAATCACCATGAAATATACGTCATCCACAGATGCAAAAATATTCATTTTGCTGAACATGGATTTATGTATAATGTTGTTAAACCAGGAAGCTCACCCATAGTTTGAATTTTCAGTTCAAAGAGCATTTAGGAGGAGTGATCTCTTCTCACAATTTGTACCTGCAAAGTCAGCCAGCTGAAAAGAATGTACATGTGATACCAGGTAGGATTCTATATGTGCATATAAATTGCATGTGCTTAACAGGCTACAGAGAAATGGAGACAGGAATTCACATATTTTTTAACTTTACATACACATGGTGAACTATTTCAACAAATAATTGACTAGAT
This sequence comes from Callospermophilus lateralis, assembly GCF_048772815.1. Taxonomy (NCBI): domain Eukaryota; kingdom Metazoa; phylum Chordata; class Mammalia; order Rodentia; family Sciuridae; genus Callospermophilus; species Callospermophilus lateralis. Next base: position 289,498 of record NW_027516877.1, read on the forward strand.
TTATAACTCCTACCCTATATAACACAAAAGGCAAGTGCAAAAATACAACATGCCTCCTCTGAACTGCTTGCATTTCTATTCTGTTTTGGTTAATTTTCTCCATCATATTAGAATTAGTAGTCAGAGACTATTAGGTAATGGGTTTGTGTCAGGGTTTCAGTATTTAGAATGGAAAATTGGAAAATGAATCCAACGTGTATGTTAATATGTGCTACCAAAAATCTTCCCACTCTCATCCAGAACAACGCCTTGACATTACCATCAATCCCAAGTAAGACACAATTAGAGAAAAGTTAGAAAATCTGTGAATATATTTATGGAATGGAAAATGCTGAGGATTTCACAACCTTGGAGGTGGTAGAGGAGTCTCCAAAAGTAAGGGACAGGGTAAACACTCCACAAATATGGAGTGCTGCTGGCCTAAAGTCTTCTAGAGAAACTGCATCTGAGGGTGGGTACTTGAAATATATGTTGTTGTCAGGAGCTTTAGCTTCCTTTGTAGTGAGACCAACAAAGCTGTGTCTGCATCTATGTGACCTGGAGGTCATGGTATGTTATTTTCCAATGAACCTGAGGCAGCAGTGCTGAATTCTCTCTTTGTGGCCAGTGGGGGCTAAGTGTTTCCCCGTGTGGACTATGAAGCCATTTGGTCATCCTCCACTTTTCCTGGGTTTTTTTTGCTGCTGCACTGGGAGTTAAGTATTTTCTTCATGAAATACAAGGAGTTCAACTGGCACACAGTGCTGGAGGGAGTTCTGTCACTTGTGGTGGATCAGGGTATGCAGGAGAAAGCACAAACCAGGCTTCTATCTCACATAGCAACCTGAACCACCTTGAACATAGCAACCTGATTCTGAACATTGCCCTGAAAACTCTCCATATAACAAGATGCCTTTGCATAGAAGGGTCTGCTAGCTGCACCATGTCAGTCAAAAGCCATTTGGAAGCCAATGGCAGATCCACATGGCCCCACCACAGATGTTTTACCACACTCCTGCCCACCAATTCTCTAGGCCCACTAGTCAACAGGCTCCAAGTTACTGACATCTCTCTTCTTCACCATTTTCATGAAACCCAGTCAATCTAGGCACTGTCTGGTATACTCATGATCAGAAACAGGACATCCAAAGTTTCTCCAGTGCCACCTGGGTATGGGAATTTAAAAATTTCAAGGTATTTATCTAACCATTTTTCAAGGATGAAGTTGGAGGCACTGTGGGTTTCAATTCATTCAGGAACCATTAAATGGTGAGGAAGCTCATTTCAATGAAATCTCTGGAGAACTCTCACAGGCAAGGCTTCCCAAAGAGTTCCAAAAGGTCACATGAAGCCAGGCACATTGAGGTCTACTATGTGAGGTCCATGTGTGTTTTGGGGTGTGTATAAGGCTGCCAAGTCTTTAAGAATAAAATCATATAATATCCTGGCAGAAATTCCCAGTGTCCTATGGAAAGCTACCCTCGAACTAGATCTCAGTTTCCAAGGGCGACTCTCATGCGTGGCCTCTTAAATCCCAACACAATTCATGGCAATACTCCTCTGAGGTCAGTTCCAGAACTCAGTCTCTAAGGGGAATCAGAGCAAGCCCAGGTGGACGCAGTCATCTCTTCCAACTGCCACACAAATGACCACAAATAAAATCAAAACACTCCCACATGGCCCTCATGTTCTGCCATATAGACACTCATCATAAACTCTGGCTGGAGGTTTCCATGAGGGGCGCAGTCCAAGTCAGTATCCAAAATAAGCTCCCCAGCCCCTCATTTGCCTAACATCTAGGTGGCCTGGACACCCTTCCTGTGAACCAGGAATGATCAAATAGGCCTGCCGTTAATACTGCTCTGCTTCTCCAAATTGAGGACTACCTACCGTGGGGATTAGATTCTGTATGTGAATTGGTGTCATGAGAAAACCCTAGCAGCTATGGGCTAGCCTCTGCAGGGCTTGGAAGAACTCATTTGACCCAAAGATCCCTAATCTCACTTGATGAAAGTCAGGAACCTTACAGAGAAATGCGAGATACTTCATCCACAGTGACTGCTCTTTTGGCCATTTTGGTTTGGGATGCGCACATGGGATCTTTCTTTAGATCCATCAGGTGCTGAGAATCTAAGCCACAGCCTCACACAGGGCCAAGAGGCTGTTTCAGACACATCCCTTTCCAAAGAAATTAAGCAAAGAGCCACAGATGATGCCCATTCATTTTCTTTTTTTTTTAAATTAATTTTTATTGTAGGTTGTTCAAAACATTACATAGTTCTTGATATATCATATTTCACACTTTGATTCAAGTGGGATATGAGCTCCCATTTTTACCCCATATACAGATTGCAGAATCACTTCAGTTGCACAACCATTGATTTACATATTGCCATTCTGGAGCCCATTCATTTTCATTTAAAAACTTTTTCATCAGGCTTCATAAAGGGTTGGCCTGAGGCAAAGACCTTACTGACATTCAGGGCAACAGAACAATAGGTAATTAGAAGGCACAAACCAGGGTTTCTTCACTGAGACTTTTCAAAATCCAGTGGTGTGCCACTACCTGCTTTCTCAGAAAAGGCCCCTCTTCAGAGCTTTCCTTCCGTTTGGCCATCCTCACATCTCTAGGTACCAAGATAGCCTGACTCTAAATCCAAACAAGTGAGACCACTGGGAGTGGAACTGGGACTGGCTCTGTGTGCCTGGCTTCCTGGATCCCACATTCCATCACCAAGGAAGTGAGGTCAGGTCACTTCCTTCAGGAACTTAATGAGGTCACTGCCTTGGCAACCACTTTGTCCTCACAGTTGCTTCCAAGGGTCCCAAGAGATGGAGGCTTCCCCTACGTCCTGTGACACTTTCACAAGTTAGAATGGTATATCAACCATAGGCAACCGGAATCAGCTCTCCACACAGGCCTCCTTTGGTGCATCTTCTCTACATTAAGAAGAGAGAGGCTGATTCAGACACAACCCTTCATCCTGACCAGGTTGTTTGCCATGGAAGATGACTTTTGGTCTCTCAGGTCCTTCATAGCTGCCTACATCTTGGACCTTTGAGGTTCTCAGCAGGTAGAAGATCGCCTACATTCCAGTATTATAAGACCAACTCTGTCCCTGCTCTTCTGTAAAGTAAGATTGAGGGAACACTGTATGATTAGGGTTAATAACAGGTTCGATTTGGGTTAGGAATCATTTTGCTGGATGAATAATGGTATTGGGAACCTGCAATATTGATAAGAATATAGAGGTGAAATGTACTCATGAAAACAGAAGTCTAAGTAAGATTTGATGCCCAGAAGGGTATTGGGCCCTTGATTTTGTTACTTACCATTGAATTACGTTCTGCACAGATGTCTCAGATAAATCCATATACAATGGCATAGGACCTTGTACCTTGGATGACTAAATGTCGAAGAGAACATCCAGTCAAAAAGGGATAGTCGGTAGGATTAGGAAGATAGTAGGTAGGTTTAGGAAGAAGAGTGAGTGTAGGATTTGGAACACATGTTATTTAGCAATAGTTACAGAATGAATTTAAATGTCAGCACATGTGAAGAGTCAATCACAATGATGAACTTGGGAAAATATTTAGGTAAGCAGATATCAATAGAGACATTATGAAATGAAGCAAAATATAAAGTGAGAGATAGGCTTAGATATTTTCAACAGGGTTGAGTTTGAATATATAATCTTAGGAAGAAACAAATATGTAGTCACCAATAGGTTTGTCATTTGAGAGCATTAGGCAACTTGGACATGGATGTTTTTAGTAATCTATGTTCACTTTCCATTTAGGCTTTGGTACAATAAAAAATGTGAACTTTGAATTTTGTGTCCAGAATATTTTTGTGATTAAATGTACATGTAGAACTGGTGACATGAGTATTTCTTCCACCATTTCTGCGAGCAATATTGACTGACAACTACTGACTGATAGGTATAGATTCTTTATGTGATTTGGAGTCATGAGAAAACCCAAGCACCTCTTCAGGGTTTCAAGAACTCATTTGACCCAAAGGATCCCTATTCTCTCTTGATGGAGGTCAGGAACCTAACAGAGGAAGGAAAGAGACTTCATTCACAATTACTGAACTTTTTGCCATTTTGGTTTTGGATGCACACATGGAATCTTTCTTTAGATCCATCAGGTGCTGAGAATCTAAGTCACACAGGGCCAAGAGGCTGATTCAGACACATCCTGATCCAAAGCATTAAGCAAAGAGCCACAGGTGATGCTCATTCATTTCCATTTGAAAACTGTTTTGTTCAGGCTTCACAAAGGGGTGGCCTGAGGCAAAGACCTTCCTGACATTCAGGACAACAGAACAATAGGTAAGCAAAAGGTCCAAAGCAGGGTTTCTCCACTGAGACTTTCCTGGTCACACTGTCCCTGCTCTTCTGTAAAGTTAGATTGAGGGAACATTGTATGGTTAGAATTAATAGCACATTCGATTTGGGTTAGGAATCATTCTGCAGTATGAATAATGGTATCAGGAACCTGCAATATTTACAAGAATATATAGATGAAATATGAGTATGAAAACAAAAATCTACGTAAGATTTGAAGCCCAGAAGGACATTGGGCCCTTTAGTGGGTTACTTAGCTTTGAATTATGTTCTTCACAGATGTCTCAGATAAATCGATACACAATGGCATAATACCTTGTACCGTGGATGACTGAATGTCGAAGAGAACATCCAGTCAAAAAGGGAAAGTCAGTAGAATTAGGAAGATAGTTGCTAGGTTTAGAAACAACAGTGAGTATAGAATTTGGACCAAAAGTTCTTTAGCAATAGCTTTTCAATAAGAGAGTGAATGTAAATGTCAGGACATGTGAAGAGTCAGTTACAATGATGAACTGGGGAAAACATGTAGGTTAGCAGATATCAATAGAGACATTAAAAATCAGGCAAAGTATAAAGTGAGGGATAGAATTAGACATTTTCAACAGGCTTGAGGTTGAATACATAATCTTAGGAAGAAACAAATATATAGCGACCAATAGGAATTACATTTGAGACAATTTGGCAACCTGGACATGGATGTTTTTAGTAATCCATGCTCACTTTTCATTAAGGCTTTGGTACAAACATAAGAGTGACCTTTCCTTTCTGTGTCCAGAGTATTACTGTGGTATAATGTATATGTAGATCAGGTGACATAAGTATTTCTTTCACCATTACTGGGAGCAATATTTTGAAGACATATAAATTCATATTGGGGGAACAAAGCGGTGTACTCTGTGTCAATGAATATAGAAATAATTCATGAATAGACCATACTGTGAATAAAGAATAAAAATGATTCCAACATTAAATAATGAATTGATTTGATATCTGAAAATATACAGAAAATCTTTAATTGATATACATACATTCATTACAACCAGTTATACATCTAACAGTAATATGAGGGTTATGGTTTATCATGAAGAGTGTGTGAGTTTTGCTTCAAAAATGATTATGGAAATCGAAAATAATGTGTTTTGAAAGAAGTCTCATGAAAAGACCAGTCAAGAAACCTGGAGGAATATATGAGTTCTGAAGCAGGAGGTGATTGAAATTGAAACAAATGTCTATAAATTTGTGAGCTTGTGGAAGAAATATATATGCTATGATGTGCATAAACTGAAGAAATATTAATATACCACTGTTTAATAAAAATGAACTAAAAAATACACATCATGTCCCATAGGAAACTGCATGCATTGATGTTAAACTGGGTATTACTGTAGAAATATTAGGATTTGTATGCACCATTTTCTCAAGTTAGTTTTCAGTACTAGGAAACAAATATGTATTTCAGGTGGATGTATATTTCTGAGAATAATCTTGTGAATAGTTGATCATAAATTCACATACATGAATATGAATGATTTTAAGGAATGTATAATAAGACTCATATATTTGATAATTAGAAAAATTTGGAGAGTGTGTGTATACACACACACACACACACACACATATACATATATATACACACACACAGACACACACACAGAGAAATTAAAATCTAGCAATATATATGCCAATCGAAATTCATCATAAAATATATACCATCCACAGATGCAAAAATAATTATTTCACTAAAAATGTTTTTATGTATAATGGTGTTCTACTAGGAAGCTCACCCATAGGTTGAATTTTCAGTTCCAACAGCGTTTAGGAAGAGTGATCTCTTCTCATAACTTCTATTGGCCAAGTCACAAACCTCACTAAAACGTACGTGTGATAACAGGTAGGATTCTACATGTGCATATAAAAATACATGTGTTGAATAGGCTACAGAGAAAGGAGACAGGAATTTGTTGAGAGCCACATATGAAGGGGCCCCAGCAAACTTCCAGCTGGCAGCAAATTTCCAGCTGTTGGATGATTATTGGCTAACAGTGGCCCCAGCAACATCTAGCTCATTGGAGATTCTCATTGAACTGTTTCCCCGCCCTTTCAGACTGCAAGCTGATGATTGGCTCACAGCGGCCCCAGCAACATCTAGCTGATTGACTCCTCTGTGGTGATGCTCATTGGACAGTTTCCCTGCCCTTTCAGACCACGGAGCTGCTCATTGGGGGACTTTTTTGGCTCCACCCATACAACCCAACCAATCGGCCTCAAGAGCAGGAGAATTGTGGAAGGTGGAGAGGCTTGTGGGAGTGACAGAGACTGTATAAGGAAGCCAGTGGTGGCAGTTGGGCTCTGAGGGTTTTTCCTGAGGAGCTGTTTTGTATGGCGTGTGTTTTTCTAAAAATAAAGCTCATTTCTTTTGACAAGTGGCTCCTAACTCTTCCCAGCCAGACTGCAGCATTTCCTCGCTTGCACAGGGAACGACTGAGGGTAAGTGATAAGGTAAACTGCTCGTCCCTGAGGGCAGGGCAAGAGGATGGGTAGCCATTTTAAGATTCCTCTTTAGTTTTGCTTCACTTTTGCTTTAAGCTGCCTGTCCATTGAGATGATTGAGACGGAAGAAAAACCACTCACATATGAGGAAAAACTATTCACGTCTGAGGAACAGATAGGGAGAAAGTACGGACACACATGTCAGGAGGAAAGAAAGGCTATAATGACTTTTTGTTGTTCCCTTTTTATTTCAGTCTGTCTCTGTTTTGTTTGGAGTCATCTTGTTGGGTTTTATTATAGTAGAAATACAGGATCAGAAATTAGTAAAAAACAAACTGAAAGAGTGTTAAGTAAATTGTTAGAGGAAGGAGGTGTATCAGTAAAATCAAGAACAGTCAGGGCATACAGTGATAAAATACAAAAATGTACCCCATGGCCTTTTAAGGAGGAGTTGTTAAGTATATCATAATGGAACCATCATGGTGAAGATTTCAAAAGAGTAGAAAAGAACAGCCCAGGGACTCAGCCAGTTGGCACATTGCCATTGTGGACGTTCATATCTGCTTTGCTTAGTCCAAAGCATTCAGTTAAGACACAGATAGAGGAATAAAGCTTAGAGCAGAAAAAGCCATCAGGGGCAAAGTTACAAAAGGAGACTGCTACTAACATCTTTCTATCACCAGAGGGCATAAGTGTCCAACAACAGCACCACCTCTACAGGAAACTGCTACTAACACCTTTCTATCACCAGAGGATGTAAATGTCCAACTAACAAGGCCACCTCCATATGCTGGGAGGCCCCCAACCCCCGCAGTTGATAGTTCGGTTCCTGAGACAGGATCTCAAGTATTTACATGCCCAGTATTTTAGGTAGGAGGGCAGAGAATTCACCTTGCTTTAAATTTTAAAATAGTGAAGCAGCTAAAAGAGGCTGAAACAACCTATGGTCCTCAAGCACCCTTCATTGTAAGCTTGGTCCAATCTATTAACAACTTAAATGTGATGCCAGTAGATTGGGCTAATATGTGTAAAGCTGTGCTAAAGGGAGGACAATACCTGTTATGGAAGGTTGCCAATGAGAAATTTTGCAAGGAGACGGCTAGGCGAAATGCAGCAGCTGGTTATCCTCAGAGAAATCTAGATATGTTGTTAGGAAAGGGACCTAATGAGGATCAGCAGCAACAAATTCCATATGATCATGGTATATATGAATTAATTGCTGTAGAAGTGGTTAGGGCATGGAAGACTTCACAAGGACTTGGAGGATTACAAGGTCAATTATCTAAGGTAATACAAGGAGCTAATGAATCTTATGCTGAATTTGTAGATAGGCTTATTAAAACAGCTACCAGAGTTTTTGGGAATACAGAACAAGCAATTCCATTAATAAAACAACTGGCTTATGACCAAGGGAATTGTTGGTGCAGAGATATCATTAGACCATGGAAACATGAAGATTTAAACACATATATTAAATTATGTAGAGACATTAATGAATAGGAGCAAGTCGTTGCAGCTACAGTAAAACAGGCTTTAGATGCCAGGCCAAGAACATGCTAGAATTGTGAAGAAAAGGACATTTTAAAAGGAATTGCCCCATAGGAGGAGGGTTTAACAAAACTAGGAATCAAAGGAGTAGAATACCGTGTATTTGCCCACGATGCCATAGAGGAAGACATTGGGCTAATGAATGTCATTCTCAAACAAACATAGAAGGTACTTCATTATCAAAAAATGAACAAAGACTAGGTGTTTATCCACAATATTATGGAGAAAGGCATCGGGCTCCACTGCCAAAAAATGGAGAGGTGGGCCCAATGCTCTGGGTCCCAAAACCACAAATATACGGAGCACTGGAGGAACCCAGCAACCCCATCAGGATAGTGCACAGGACACATTTTTTATCAGATCCCTCGTCAGACAAACCAGAGGGAGTACAGGGTTGGACATCAGCGCCTCCGCCAGATCAGTACTAATTCCAGAGATGAGAGTTCAAATAATTCCCACAGGGCTGAAAGTACCTCTTCCCAAAGGAACAGTAGGCTTATTATTAGGATGCAGCTCTTCTACTCTAAAAGGACTTAGGATAATTCCTTGGGTAATTGTTTCTGATTATGAAGGTGAAATAAAAATTATAGCCAGTTCTCCAAAGGATTTATCAGTAATTTCACCAGGAGATTGAATAGCACAGTTATTAATAATACTCAGCCTACATAATAAATTTTGTAGTCATTCTGTAGAAAGAGGTTCCATGGGATTAGACTACACAGGTGTAGATTGGGCTATGCTTTCTTTAAATTTAGATTCTCGCCCCATGCTAAAACTAAATTTTCAAGGATATGAATTTAATGGGCTACTGGATACAGGTGCAAACTCTAGCATCATCTCTCATCAAGAATGGCCAAAACATTGGCCATTACAACAAGCCACTCAAATGCTTTGAGGCCTAGGAGTGGCGACTAATCCCCTTAAAGGTGCAATTGTATTCGATTGGAAGGATCCTGAAGGATGTGAAGGAACTATACAGCCATATGTATTGGATCATCTTCCCGTTAATTAATGGGGATGAGATGTCCTTGATCAATTAGGTTTGACATTAACAAATAAGGTCAACCAAAATGCACCCACTACTATGGCTAGACAAGGTTTTAGGAAAAGAAAAATATTAGAAAAACAAGAAGAAGGTATAGGAGCACCAACACAAATAGATCAAGGAACAGACAAAAATGTGTTGGATTTTCAGAAAGGGCCACTGAGACAATAAAAATTACTTGGAAATCAGAAAGACCAGTATGGGTTCCTCAATGGCCCCTGACTAAAGAAAAGATACAAGCAGCCCATGACCTGATCAAACAACAATTAGCGGAAGGACATATACAATCTTCTGTATCTCCCCATAATACTCCCATTTTTGTCACCAAAAAGAAATCTGGTAAATGGAGATTATTGCAAGATTTAAGAACCATTAATAATGAGATGGTTATTACGGGACCTGCTCAATCAGGGATTCCTCAATTGTCTGCTTTGCCAAGAACTTGGTATGTTTTAGTTATACATATTAAAGATTGTTTTTTTTTTTCATTTCCAATTCATCCTGAGGATAGTCCACGTTTTGCATTTACTATCCCTGCACTGAATCATGAAGCTCCTTATCAGAGGTAAGAGTGGAAACTACTCACTCAAGGGATGGCTAAAAGCCCAACTACATGTCAAATTTATGTTAACAAAGTAATCCTGCCATTTAGAAATCAAAATCCTTAACTACAAATATTTCACTATATGGATGATGTATCATTTGCACACAAAGCTAAAAACACATTGCTAGAATGTTATGTCACACTTACAAACTGATTAAAAAAATTATAATCTAGAGATAGCAATAGATAAAGTATAATTAAAATTTCCAATAAATTATTTAGGAGTTCTATTATCCTCAACCATGGTCAGTCCACCAAAAATTCAAATAGGAGTAGATCAACTCCAATCAACTAATGACTTTCAAAGTTATTAGGAGACATAAATTGGATAAGGCCTTAACTAATTATACCAACAGGAGAGTTGGGACCTTAATTTGATATCCTAAAAGGTCTATTAGATCCAAATTCACCCAGAATGTTAACACCTGAAGCAAGAAAGGCATTAAAAATCATTGAAACATAAATGGGAAATATGCATTTGGATAGAGTTGATATAATTTTGCCTTTATTATTTATTGTACTACCAACAAAAAAAAGTATTTCTACAGGAGTATTTTGGCAAGAAGGTCCATTATTATGGATTCATTTATCTTATTCTTCTCACACTATTATTACTAGGTATCCTGAGACTGAGGGACAATTAATACTCATAGGAATAAAAGCAGCAAAGTGAGTGTGTGGAATTTCACCCAATAAAATTATTACTCCATATTCTTTGAATCAAATTGATAAATTAGCTAATGAGTTAAATACTTGTGCAGTAATCATGTGTAAATCATATGTTTCATTTGATAACCACTTACCATCTAATCTTTTATTGTCTTTTTGGTCATCGCATCCTGTAATTTTTCCAAAAATGACAAGAAAACAAGAATCATGAATGCTCCAAGTATATTCACTGATGAGACAAATCATGGCACAGCAGCAATAGTTACACCTGATCAAACTTTTACATTTTTACTACCCAAACAATCAGCTCAAAAGGTAGAGCTTAATGCAGTATTACAAGCTTTTGTGATGTTTAAAGATTCTGTATTTAATTTATTTTCCCTTAGTCAGTATATAGTTAATGCTATAGTATCCCTTGAAGATGCTGGTAGTATTTCCCCTTCCGCTACTGTTTTCTCTTTGCTTTCCAGTATACAATGTCTAATCTGGGACAGAAAAGATTCATTCTTTATAGGACATATCAGGGCACATACAGGATTGCCTGGAGCCCTTAGTTCTGGCAATGATTTAGCAGATTAAACTACACATGACTTACATACATATTTTCTCTACACTAGAAGAAGCTACAAATTTTCATAAAAAGTTTCATGTCAATGCTAATACTTTACAAAAGTGTTTTAAAATAACTAAGGAAAAAGATAGAAAAATAATAAAACAATGTCAAAATTGTGTGACCTTTTTACCACAAGTTAATCTTGGAGTCAATCCTAGAGGATTGATACCTAACCATATTTGGCAGATGAATGTCACACACTTGCCAGAATTTGGAAAATTAAAATATTTGCATGTTACAGTTGATACTTCTTCTAGATTTTTGATGGGCTCCCTTCATGCGGGGGAAAAAACTAAAGATGTTATAGCTCATTACTTACAAAATTTGCCACTTTGGACATTCCAAAACAGTTAAAAACAGATAATGCCCCTGATTATACTCCTACCTCTTTTAAACAATTTTTCTCATCATTTGGCATTACTCATATAACAGGAATCCCATACAATCCACAGGGACAATGCATAGTGAAAGAGCACATGAAACTATTAAAATGTACTTATTAAAGCAAAAAGACGCAATTGGGAAGGGGTATGAATTCCCCAAAGATAAACTTAAAATAACCCTTTTTACTCTAAACTTTTTAAATTTGGATTCATCAGGACTTAGTGCTGCGGAAAAGCATATGTGTCCAAAAAATGTGCATAAGTTCAAGGTACTTTTGAAGGATATTCTAACAGGACAACAGAAATGTCCTGACCCAATTATTGTCTGGACTCGGGGGTCTTTTTCTGTGTTTCTACAGGGAGAACAGCAGCCGATTTAAATAACAGAGAGATTAACTAAGGTCCTGACCCAGAGATTGCCTGGAGTCGGGAGTCTCTTTATGTGTTTCCACAGGGAGAACAGCAGCCAAATTGGATTCCAGAGAGATTAACTAAAGTACTGACCCAGTGATTGTCTGGAGTCAGGGGTCTGTTTGTGTGTTTCCACAGGAAGAACAACAGCCGATTTGGATTTCAGAGAGATTAACTAAAGCGATTTCTATAGACCAAAATAAGATGATTTGGCTCAAATCCATAACAGCTGATATCCAAAACTCCAGTTTCACTATCCTTACATCTGTGACAGAACAGGGATGCTTTTTACAATAACTATTTTATTATTGCCCTTTCCCGTATCATGAAGTTTTATTTGTTTTTTTGAGCTCATTGAGACCTAGGTTAATGTTTTGCTGATCAGTTCTATATTTTGACTATAGAGTTTTTAAACATTGCACTGGTGATTTCACCTGTGAAAAGTTATAAGGCCTTTACTATTATGTTATGTGTTGTATGTATTATATTATGTGTGCACACTTGTGTTTTGTGTTATATGTTTGAATGTACGTATGTCCATATATCATATATGATGAGTGCTCATAAAAAAATGTATGCAAATATTTTTTTTATTCACGTGATGTAAATGGTTTAATTTAAATTGGGTAAACAACTGTTGAGCATTGTTTTAATATGTGAACAAAAAAGGAAGTTAACAGACCTGTTTGTTTACTTCATCTTTTCATTTCATTATATTTAATAATTCTCTTCAAAATAATGTAAATTTTTAAGAAAATTATTTTCTTTTAGTGCCTTCTGGAATGTTAAATAATTTTCCTTTACCCATTATTGCCAGAATTTCTATCTTCATACCAGTGCCGTTGAAGTCAAAGATAAAACCAATCTACAGCTTCTGCAATAGCCATCCCTGAAATTCTTGCAGAACTTGTCAGGACTATGTATCACTTTTATGCATTGTGAACTCTCTCTTGGTGAAGCCACTTGTGGTAGTGTTGGGGTATATATGCTGACGCTATCAGCAGTGGTACAATTTTTCCAAAAGTAGCCATCAATTGGCTTGGTGTGTCTTCCTTATTCTCACTTGATAGAGGTCAGAAACCTTACAGAGGAAGGGGAAAGACTTCATCCACAATGACTGCTCTTTTAGCCATTTTGGTTTTGGATGCACACATGATATCTTTCTTTAGATCCATCCATCTAAGAATCTAAGCAACAGCCTCACACAGGGCCAAGAGGCTGATTCAGACACATCCCTTTCCAAAGCAATTAAGCAAAGAGCCACAGGTGATGCCCATTCATTTGCATTTGAAAACTGTTTTCTTCAGGTTTCACAAAGGGGTGGCATGTGGGAAAGACCTTCCTGACATTCAGGGCAACAGAACAATTGTTAAGCAAAAGGCCCAAACAGGGTTTCTCCACTGAGACATTAGTAGTCACACTGATATCTGAGTTTTCTGAGATGCTCGCCATTCCCTTCAGCTATCAACTACATGGCCATGTCACAGAGCTTGGAGGTGGCACATATCTTGGATACAAAACCATGAGCCTCTTCTGGAGAGTGGCCAGATTTCAGGAAGAAAACAGGAACTTAGGAAGATAGCAGGTGTTGCCCATCAATAAGGCAAGCTGCATTCCATTTATAAATTGGGCAGGATGAATGCTGGGAAGCTTTCTACTAGTCAGGACACATACATTGATGCATTCTCTTTTCTAATATCTACAACCACGGACACAGTGGGGTACACAGACACAGAAACACTCGCATTGTCAAACGACTTATTAGAAACAGTTCACTCCAAACAAAACAAACCGCATTTCCTACCTATTCTCAGAACATGAGACAAAACCACAAACCCTCACCCACACCAACAAAGCCCCCTTCTTCCCCCATGTAGGTCTGTGAATATCTGGAGTGTTCTCTGACTGTGGGGCATTCTAGGTTGCCCCGAAATGGCCTGTCCTGTCTCAGATCTGGTGTCCTTAACCAACTCTCTGAAGTTGTCAGGAGCCAGCGGTGAGTCACTACCTTCTTTCTCAGGAAAGGCCCCTCTTCAGAGCTTTCCTTCCATTTGGCCATGCAAACAGGATGGTCCAAAGTAGGTACCAAGAAAGACTGACTCTGTTATCTAGAATTCCAAAAATTGAGACCACTGGGACTGGGACATGGACTGGCACTGTTTGACTGGGTTTTTGTATCCCAAGATCAGAGAGTTTCTTCCCCAAGGAAGTGAGGTGAGGTTACTTCCATGAGGAACTGAATGAGTTCACTGCCTTGGCAACCACTTTGTACTAAGAGTTGCTTCCAAGGGTCCCATGAGATGGATGCTGTCCCTGCTTCCTGTGACACTTTCACAAGTTAGAATGGTATATCAACCATAGGCACCCGGGAACAGCTCTCCACACAGGTCTCATTTGGTCCATCTTCTCTACATTAACAATAGAAAGGCTGATTCAGATACAACCCTTCATCCTGATCAGGTTGTTTGCCATGGAAGATGAATTTTGCTGTCTCAGGTTTTTCAGAGGTGCCTATATCTTCTTCAGTGATAATTTCTGCATGGAGCTTTGAGGTTCTCTGCAGTTGGAAGATCCCCAGCATTCCTGTATTGTAAGACGAACTCTGTCCCTGCTCTTCTGTAAAGTTAGATTGAGGTAACAGTGTATGGTTAGGGTTAATAACAGGTTTGATTTGGGTTAGGAATCGTTCTGCTGAATGAATAATGGTATTGGGAACCTGTGATGTGTATAAGAATACATAGGTGAAATATATGTATGAAAACAGAAATCTAAGTAACATTTGAAGCCCAGATGGGCATTGGGCCCTTGATTGGGATACTTAGGTTTGAATAAATCGATATACAATGGCATAGGACCTTGTACCTTGGAAAATTGAATGTAGAAGAGAACATCCAGTCCAAAAGGATAGTCGGTAGTGAAAGGTTATTAAAATAGTTAATTGTCACTTCCTGTTTTTCTGTATGCTTAACAAAACACTGTTGAAATCTTGAGAACTGTTTGCTAATCTTGTTCCCAGAATGTACTGTCCCCAACTGCCAAACTGTAGAATATGCTCCCTCACCAGGTTGCATGTAAACCGCCCACTCGCCCTTACCCATCAGTATACTTCCTCCCTGCCCTCTCAAGGAAAGTAAATAATCCCTGCTTAAACTGTTGTCAGGGCTCTCTGCTCTATTCAAGTGAGCTCTGAGCCCCAGCATGCTGGACCCCAAATAAACCCTTTGCTGTTGCATGAGACAGTCTCTTGGTGGTCTCTTCCTCTGACACTCGCCGGACCTTTACATATTGACGTTCCACCGAGTTCCGTCACTGGCGGACGAGAGACCCCAAAGGGCTCCTCTCGGAGCAAGTAAGGCACCTCTTTCTGGTTTCAGGATTCATGTTAGGGCTTGGCAATATCGCTTGCGATGAAGAGCCTGAGTTCTCTCCGACTTTGGCTGAGAGACCTCTCACAGAGACACAGGGCGCCTTCCTGGGGGACGCCGCAGAGGACTCAGGAAATCAAGGAACAATTGTCTCCTCGATTCAGTGATATTTTTTTTCGGATTCGGTATTGCCATCCCATCGGGTTTTGCTGTCTACTGATTCCTGGTCTCAGTGATGTACGTCCATTGCCTGTCTTTATGGTCTTGTTATATCTGTGTCGTGTGTCGTTGCATTTAGTTTGTGTATCGTTCATCATGGGACAGAGCACTTCAATGCCTCTGTCCCTGACCCTTAATCACTGGACCAAAGTTTGCTTAAGAGCTCAGAATCTTTCTTTTTCAGTAAAACTCCGGACCGGCCAGAATCTCTGAGCCTCATAATGTCCCACCTTTGGAGTCGGATGGCCACTAGAAAGATCTTTCTACTTCCCACTAATTTAAAAAATCAGAGATATTGTCTTTCAACTGGGCCCACATAGCCATCCAGATCAACAGCCATATACCTTAAATTGGTAGGACCTCTGCAAATCTCCTCCTCCATGGGTGAAGCCTTTCCTTGCCCCTTCCCCTACTCCTATTGCTTCCCCCACGATCTCTCAAACCCTCTGCTCATCCTCCTACTCCACCCTCTGTTCTCCCTGAGTCACAAGATTTGACTCTACTGGACTCTCCTCCCCCTCCTTATCCCCTCTCCTCTTCCCCCAACCACCAACACACTCTAAGTGATTCCCTTGCAGCTGACTCAGCCTCTTCACCAATGGAGGAAGCTAAGCTGGCCCAGGGCCCTCCAGATAACTCCCCCGTGGCACACACAGACCTCCTCCCCTGGAGGAAGATGGCCCGGATAAAGGAACTCGCTGGCTGTGAATCATTGAAAACCCTGTAACTCCCGTGATGCTCCCCCTATGTCCCTACGGGCCAATGATTGACGACAACAATGGGGGAAAATTGCAAGCCTACCAGTATTGGGCTTTCTCCTCTTCAGACCTATATAACTGAAAAAATAACAATCCCCCTTTTTCCGAGGACCCTACCCGGCTCACAGGTCTGGTTGAATCATTGATGTTTTCATACCCGCCTGCTTGGAATGACTGTCAACAACTTTTAGGGACTCTCTTCATGACAGAGTAACAAAAGAGAATCCTCCTGGAAGCTAGAAAAAATGTCCTCGGACCAGATGGGAGACCGACACATCTTCCCAACATAATCAAAGCCAGCTTTCCTTGAAGCGACCAAACTGGATCCTCAACACATTTGAAGGTAAGAAAGCATCTGTCCACTTTTCGCTGGGTTCCAAATAATTTGGCCAAGGTAAGAGAGATTATTTGAGGGCCTAATGAATCTCCCTCTGTTTCTAGAGAGAATTATGGAGGCATATAGAAGATATACACCTTTCAATCCTCAGGCAGAGGATCAAAAATCATCTGTCACAATGGCCTTTATTGGGCAAGCTGCCCTAAATATTAAAAGAAAGTTACAATACTTAGATGGATTACAAGATATGATTTTGGGAGATTTAGTCAGAGAAGCCGAGAAAGTATACTATAAGAGAGAAACTGAGGAAGAGAAGGGAGCAAAGGGAGGATAAAAGAAACAAAAGACAGACTACGGCGTTGACTAAGGTCCTGGTCAGAACACCAAAAGGGCCAGAAATTAAGAAATAGGGAGACAGGAAGAGATACCTGGTCCCATGCCCGAGGCCATCCCTGGCCTCAAATCAATGTGCCTATTCTAAAGAAAAAGGACACTGGGCCCACGAGTGCCCTAGAAAGAGACAGCCATGCCAGCCAGCCATTCTGACTCTGGAGGATGACTACAAAAGTTGGGGCTCAGATCCCCTCCCTGAGTTCGGGGTAACTTTTGAAGTGAAGGGGACCCCAGTAAACTTTGAAGTGGATACAGGGGCAATATACTCAGCCCATAAGGCTCCATTGGGCCCTCTATCAAATAAAAGGTCTACTGGCTGCACCATGTCAGTCACAAGGCATTTGGAAGCCAATGGAAGATCCACATGGCCCACCACAGATGTTTTATCACACACTTTCATAACACTGCTCTAGTCCCACTACTCACCAGGCTCCAACTTACTGGCATCTCTGTTCTACACCATTTTCTTGAAACCCAGTCAATCAAGCCACTGTCTGGTATACTCATGATCATCAAGAGGACATCCCAAGGTTCTCCAGTTTTAGCTGGTCATGGGAATTTCAAAAATTTTATGATAATTTTCCAGCAATATTTCACGGATGAAGTTGGAGGCACTGTGGGTTTCAATTCATTCAGGAACAATTAAATGCTGAGGAAGCTAATTTCAGCAAACTCTGGAGCACTCTCACAGGCAAGGCTTCCCAAAAAGTGCCCAAAAAGTAACATGAAACCAGGCCCATTGAGGTCTACAAAGCGAGGTCCATGTGTGTTTTCAATCTCAATTATGGCTGCCAAGTTTTTCAGAATTAAATCATGTGATATCTTGCCTGAGATTCCCAGTGTTCTTTGGAAAGCCAACCTGGGCCTAGACCTCGGGTTCCAAGGTTACCTTTCATGCCTGGCCTCCTAAAATCCCATCACAATTCATGGCAATACTTCTCTGAGTTCAGTTCCAGATCTCAGTCTGTAAGGGGAATTACACCAGAGTTCAAGCCCAGATGGACCCAGTCAACTCTTCCGTGACACAAATGAATACAATTAAAACCAAAATACTCCCACACGTCCCTCATCTTCTTCCATATAAACACTCATCATAAACTCTGCCTGAAGGTTTCCATGAGGGGCACAGCCCAAGACAGTGTCCAAAATAAGCATCCTCATTTGCATAACTTCAGGGTGGCCTGGACACCATTACTGTGAACCAGGAGTAAACAAATAGGCTTGCCGTTAATAAAATTCCAATTCTCCAATTTGAGGCCTACTGACTTAGGGGTTAGATTCTTTATGTGAATTGGAGTCATGAGAAAACCCAAGCACCTATGGGCTAGCCTCTGCAGGTTGTGAAGAACTCATTTGACACAAAGGATCTCTATTCTCACTTGATGGAGGTCAGGAACCTTACAGAGAAAGGTGAGAGGCTTCATTCCAATGACTGCTCTTTTGGCCATTTTGGTTTTGGATTCACACATGGGATCTTTCTTTAGATACATCAGGTGCTGAGAATCTAAGCCACAGCCGCACACATGGCCAAGGGGCTGATTCAGACACATCCCTTTCCAAAGCAATTAAGAAAAGAGCCAAAGGTGATTCCCTTCATTTCCATTTGAAAACTGTTTTCTCCAGGCTTCACAAAGGTGTGGCCTGAGTCAAAGACCTTCCTGACATTCAGTGCAACAGAACAATAAGTAAGCAAAAGACAAAAAGCAGGGTTACTCCACTGAGACTTTCCTGGTCACCCTGATATCTGAGTTTTCTGAGATGCTCGCCATTCTCTTCAGCTCTCCAGTACATGGCCATGTCACAGAGCTTGGAGGTGGTACATATCTTGGACACAAAACCATGAGCCTATTCTGGAGAGTGGCCAGAATTCAGGAAGAAAACACCAACTTAGGAAGATAGCAGGTGTTGCCCATCGATAAGACAAGCTGCAGTCCATTCACAAATAGGGCAGGATAAATTTTGGGAAGATTTATACTAGACAGGACACATCCATTAATGCATTCTCTTTTCTAATGTCAACAACAATGGACACAGACATAGAAAGACTCGGCTTGTCAAAAACTTAGTAGAAACAGTCCAATCCAACCAAACAAACCACCTTTCCTACCTATTCTCAGAACATGAGACAAAACCACAAACACACACCAACTCCCACAAAGGCACATCCTTTCCCCAAGTAGGTCTGTGACTATCCGGGGTGTCCTCTGAATGGTGGGCCATACTATGATTCCCGAAAATGGCCTGTCCTCTCTCAGATCTGGTTTTCTTGGCCAACTCTGTGAAGTTGTCAGGAAAAAGTGGTGAGGCACTACCTGCTTTCTCAAGAAAAGTCCCTCTCCAGAGCTCTCCTGGCATTTGCCTTCCTCACATCAGTAGGTACCAAGAAAGACTGACTCTGTCCTTGGAAAATCAAAACAATGAGCCCACTGGGACTGGGACTGGGACTACTTTTGGCTGCCTGGCTTCTTTGATACCAAGATCAGAGAGTTCCATCACCAAGGAAATGAGGTATGTCACTTTCTTGGAACTGAATAAGGTCACTGCCTTGGAAACCACTTTGTCCTAACCGTTGCTTCCAAGGCTACCATGAGATGGAGTTTGCCCCTACTTTCTGTGACACTTTCACAAGTTAGAATGGTATATCAACTATAGGCACCCGGGAACAGCTCTCCACACAGGCCTGGTCAGGTCAGTCTTCTCTACAATAAGAAGAGAGAGGCTGATTCAGACACATCCCGTCATCCTGACCAGGTTGCTCGCCATGGAAGATGAATTTTGCTCTCTCAGGACCTTCATACCTGCCTACAACTTCTCCAGGTATCATTTCTGAATGGACCTTTGAGGTTCTCAGCAGGTGGAAGGTCCCCTGCTTTCCTGTATTGTAAGAACCACTCTGTCCCTGCTCTTCTGTAAAATGAGATTGAAGGAACAGTGTATGTTTAGGGTTAATAACTGGTTTGATTTTTGTTAGGAATCATTCTGTGTGATGAATAATGGTATTGGGAACCTACGATATTTACAAGAATATAGAGGTGAAATAGAAGTATGAAAACAGAAATCTAGGTATGATTTGAAGCCCAGAAGGTCATTGGGCCCTTGATTGGGATAGTTAGCTTTGAATTATGTTCTGCACAGTTGTCTAAGTTAAATCGATATACAATGGCATAGGACCTTGTACCTTGGATGACTGAATGTAGAAGAAAATATCTAGTCAAAAAGGGATAGTAGGTAGGATTAGGAAGATATTTGGTAGGTTTAGGAAGAAGAGTGAGTATAGGATTTGGACCAAAAGTTCTTTAGTAATAGGGTTTTAGTTAGAGAGTGAATGTAAATGTCAGCACATATGACGAGTCAGTCACTATGATGAGCTGTGGAAAATATGTAGAAAAGCAGATATCAATAGTGACATTACGAAATCAGGCAAAGTATATAGTGAGTGATAGGATTAGACATTTTCAACAGGGTTGAGTTTGAATACATAATCCTTGCAAGAAACAAATATGTAGTCACCAATAGGATTGAAATTTGAGAGCATTAGGCAACCTGGACATGGATGTTTTTAGTAATTCATGTTCACATTACATTTAGGCTTTGGTACAATCATAGTGTGACCTTTACGTTTTTGTCCAGATTATTACTGTGATAAAATGTATATGTAGATCAGGTGACATGAGTATTTCTACCACCATTTCTGGGAGCAATATATTGAAGACATAAAATTCGTATTGGGGGTACAAAGAGGTGTACCCTGTGTCTATGAATATGGAGATAAAGCATGAATAGACCATACTTATATTGATATACAATCATTCATTACAACCAGTTATACATCTAATGATAATATTAGTTTTTTGGTTTATCATGAAGAGTTTGTGAGTTTTGCTACAAAAGTGATTATGGAAATTGAAAATAATGTGTTTGGAAAGAATTCTCATGAAAAGACCTGTCAAGAAACCCTGACAATACATGCGTTCTGAAGCAGGAAGTGATTAAATTTGAAACAAATGCCTATCAATTTGTGAATTGTGGATGAAATTCATATCCTATGATGTGCAAAAACTGAAGAAATAATATTGTACCAGTGTTGAATAAAAATGAACGTCCAATTACATATCATGTCCCATAGGAATCTACTTGCATTGATGTTAGACGGGGTCAGTTACTGTAGAATTATTAGGATTTGTATGCACCAGTCACTGAAGTTAGTTTTCCGTACTAGGAAACAAATATGTATTTCAGGTGGATGAATATTTCTGGGAATAATCTTGTATAAATTTCATTATAAATCCACATACATGAACATGAATGAATTTAGAGAGTGTATATAGGACACATATATTTTATATTTTGAAAAATCTGTGGAATGTATATATATATATATATATATGTATATATATATATATATATATATATATATATATATATATATATAGACACACACGCACAAAGAGAGACATTAAAAAGTAGCAATATATATTCCAATCCAAATTCATCATTAAATATATATCATTCACAGATGCAAAAATATTTATTTTACTGAACATAAGTTTATGTATAATGTTTTTCAAATAGGAAGCTACCCTATATGTTGAATTTTAGTTCCAACAGCGTTTAAGAGGAGTGATCTCTTCTCACAATTTTTAACTTCCAAGTCAGCCACCTCACAAAAATGTACGTGTGATACCTGTTAGGATTCTATATGTGCATATAAATATACATGTGTGAATTGGCTACAGAGAAAGGGAAAAAATAAATCACATATTTCTTAACTTTAAAAACACATGGAAAATTATTTCAATTAAAAATTGAATAGATTTATAACTGCTACCTTATATAATGCAAAAGGCAAGTCCAACTATACAACATGCCTCCTCTGAACTGCTTGTATTTCTTTTCTGTTTGGGTTTTTTTCTCCATTATATTAGGAAGAGTATTCTGAGTCTAGTAGGTGTGTGTTAGTGTCAGGGATTCAGTATTTCAAAAGGAAAATTGGAAAAGTAATTCAATGTGTATGCAAATATGTGCTGCAAAAATATCCTAGCACTCTAATCCAGAACAATGCCTTCACATTACCTTCTCCCCAAGTAAGCCACAATTAGAGGAGAAGAGTTAGAAAATCAGTGAATGTATATCTGGAATGGAAAATGCTCTGGAGTTCACAACCTTGGAGGTGGTAGAGGAGTTTCCAAAGGAAGGGACAGGGTAAACACTCCACAAACATGGACCTATGCTGGCCTTCAAACTTTTTGAGAAACTGCCTCTGAGGTTGGGTACTTGAAATATATGTTGTTGTCAGGATATTTGGCTTCTTTTGTAGTGAGACCATCAAAGCTTGGTCTGCATCCCTGTGCCCTGGAGGACATGGTTTCTTATTTTCCAATGAACATGAGGCAGCTGTGCTGAATTCTCTCTTTGTAGGTAAACTGTGTCCACTGTGGACTAAGTGTCTCCCCGTGTGAACTGTGAAGCCATTTGGTCCTCCTCCACTTTTTGTGGTGTTTTTTGCAGCTGCACTGGGAGTTTGGTATTTGCCTTACAAAATACAAGGAGCTCAACTGGGACACAGTACTTGAGGGAGTTCTGTCACGTGTGGTGGGTCATGGTCTGCAGGAGAATGCACCAACCATGCTTCTATCCATCATAGCTTGCCCCATTGCCCCCTTGTCCATATCAACCTGATTCTGAACATTGGCCTGAATCCTCATCATATAACAAGATGTCTTCACATATAAGGGTCTGCTTGCTGCATCATGTAAGTCAAGAGCCATTTGGAATCCAATGGTAGATCCTCATGGCCCTACCACTGATGTTTTATCACACAACTGCCCACCACTGCTGTAGACCCACTGGTCAGCAGGCTCCAACTTACTGCCATCTCTGTTCTTCACCGTTTTCTTGTAACTCAGTAAATAAAGGCACTGTTTGCTATACTCATGATCAGCAACAGGATATCCAAAGGTTCTCCAGTGCCACCTGGTCACGGAAATTTCAAAAATTTCATGGTATTTATCTAGCCATTTTTCAAGCATGAAGTTGGAGGCACTGTGGGTTTCAATTCATTCAGTAACCATTAAAAGTTGAGGAAGCTCATTTCAATGAAAGCTCTGGAGAAATCTCAGAGCCAAGGCTTCCCAAAGAGTGGCTAAAATGTCACAGGAAGCCAGGCCCATTGAGGTCTACAATGTGAGGACCATGTGTGTTTTGACTCTCAACTATGGCTGCCTTGTCTTTAAGAATAAAATCATGTGATATCCTGGCTGAGATTCCCAGTGCTCTGTGGAAATCAACCCTGGGCCTAGATCTCAGTTTTCAAGGGTGACTCTCATGCGTGGCCTCCTAAAATCCCAACATTTTTCATGGCAATACTTCTCTGAGGTGAGTTCCACAACTCAGTCTCTAAAGGGAATCACACCAGAGTTCAAGCCCTGGTGGACCCAGTCATTTCTTCCAACCGCTACACAAATGACCAAAATTAAAACCAAAACACTCCCACATGGCCCTCATCTTCTTCCATATAGTCAATTATCTTAACCTCTGACTGGAGTTTTCCATTTGGGGCGCAGCCTAAGACAATGTCCAAATTAAGCTCGCTTGCCCCTTATTGGACTGAAGTCAGGGTGGCCTGGACATCCTTCCTGTAAACCAGAAGTGATCAAATAAGCCTGCCATTAATACTGCTCTGTTTCTCCCATTTGAGGACTACTAATTTCAGGAATAGATTTTTTATGTGATTTGGAGTCATGCGAAAACCCAAGCACCTCTGCAGGGCTTTGAAGAACTCATTTGACCCAAAGAAAACCTATTCTCACTTGATGGAGGTCAGGAACCTCACAGAGGAAGGGGAGAGACTTCATCCACAATGACTGACTTTTTGCTATTATGGTTTTGGATGCACACATGAGATCATTCTATAGATCCATCAGGTGGTGAGAATCTATGCCACAGCCACACACAGGGCCAAGAGGCTAATTCAGACACATCCCTTTCCAAAGCAATTAAGCGAAGAGCCACAGTTGATGCCCATTCATTTCCATTTGAATATAGGATTTGGAAAGAAAACAGTTTTCTTCAGGCTTCACAAAGAGGTGGCCTGAGGCAAAGACCTTCCTGACATTCAGTGCAACACAACAATAAGTAAGCAAAAGGCCCCAAGCAGGGTTTCTCCACTGAGACTTTCCTGATCACCATGATATCCAAGTTTTCTGAGATGCTCGCCATTCTCTTCAGCTCTCCAGTACATGGCCATGTCACAGAGCTTGGAGGTGGTACATATCTTGGACACAAAACCATGAGCCTATTCTGGAGAGTGGCCAGAATTCAGGAAGAAAACTTCAACTTAGGAAGATAGCAGGTGTTGCCCATCGATAAGACAAGCTGCAGTCCATTCATAAATTGGCCAGAAATAATTAGGGGAAGATTTATACTAGACTGGACACATCCATTAATGCATTCTCTTTTCTAATGTCTATAACAACGGACATACTGGGATACACAGACAAAGAAACACTCACCTTGTCAAACAACATACTAGAAACTGTCCACTCCAAACCAAACAAACCGCCTTTCCAACATATTCTCAGAACATGAGACAGAACCACAAATCCACACCCACTCCCACAATGGCACCTCCTTTTCCCAAGTAGGTCTGTGACTATCTGGAGTGTCCTCTGAATGGTGGGCCATACTATGATCCCCTGAAATGGCCTGTCCTCTCTCACATCTGGTTTCCTTGGCCAACTCTGTGAAGTTGTCAGGAAAAAGTGGTGAGCCACTGCCTGCTTTCTCAGGAAAGGTCCCACTTCAGAGCTTTCCTGGCTTTTGGCCATCCTCAAATCAGTAGTTACCAAGAAAGACTCACACTGTCCTTGGTAAATCCTAACAAGTGAGCCCACTGGGACTGGGACTGGGACTGCCCCTCGGTGCCTGGCTTCTTGGATACCAAGTTCAGAGAGTTCCATCACCAAGAAAATGAGGTTTGCCACTTTCTTTGGAACTGAATGAGGTCACTGCCTTGGCAACAACTTTGTCCTAACAGTTGCTTCCAAGGGTCCAATGAGATGGAGTCTGCCCCTACTTCCTGTGACAATTTCACAAGTTATAATGGTATATCAACCATTGGCACCCGGGAACAGCTCTCCACACAGGCCTGGTTTGGTCCATTTTCTGTAAAATAAGAATAGAGAGGCTGATTCAGACACATCCCTCATCCAGACCAGGTTGTTTGCCATGGAAGATGAATTTTGCTCTCTCAGGTCCTACATACATACCTACAACTTCTCCAGGTATCATTTCTGCATGGACATTTGAGGTTCTCAGCAGGTGAAAAGTCCACTACTTTCCTGTATTGTAAGAACCACTCTGTCCCTGCTCTTCTGTAAAATGAGATTGAGGGAACAGTGTATGTTTAGGGATAGTAACAGGTTCATTTTGGGTTAGTAATCATTTCCTGCGATATTTACAAGTATACAGAGGTGAAATATAAGTATGAAAACAGAAATCTCGGTATGATTTGAATCCCAGAAGGGCATTGGGCCCTTGATTGGGATACTTAGATTTGAATTATGTTCTGCAAAGATGTCTCAGATAACACGATATACAATGGCATAGAACCTTTTACCTTGGATGATTGAATGTAGAAGAGAACATCCAATCAAAAAGGGATAGTCAGTAGGATTAGGAAGATATTCCGTAGGTTTAAAAAGAAGAGTGAATATAGGATTTGGAACAAAAGGTCTTTAGCAATAGGGTTTCGGTTAGAGAGTGAATGTAAATGTCAGGACATATGAAGAGTCACTCAGTATGATGAACTGGGGAAAATATGTAGCAACGCAGATATCAATAGAGGCATTACAAAATCAGGCAAAGTATAAAGTGAGTGACTGGATTAGACACTTTCAACAGGGTTGAGTTTGAATACGTAATCTTAGGAAGAAACAAATATGTAGTCACCAATTGAATTGACATTTGAGAGCAAAAGGCAACCTATACATGGATGTTTTTAGTAATCCATGTTCACTTTCCATTTAGGCTTTGATACAGTCATAAGTGTGACCTTTACATTTTTTTCCAGAATATTTCTGTGATAAAATGTATATGTAGATCAGGTGACATGAGTATTTCTTCCACCATTTCTCTGAGCAATATATTAAAGATGTAAAATTAGTATTAGGGGTACAAAGAGGTGTACCCTGTGTCTATAAATATAGAGATAAAGCATGAATAGACCATACTGTGAATAAATAATAAAACTTGTTCCAACTTTAAGTAATGGATTGAGCTGATATCTGAATATGTACAGGAAATCTTATATTGATATACAGTCATTCATTCCAACCAGTAATACATCTAATGGTAATATTAGCGTTATGGTGTATCATGAAGAATGTGTGAGTTTTGCTTCAAAAGTGTTTTTGGAAATCGAAAATAATGTGTTTTGAAAAAAGTCTCATGAAAAAAACAGTCAAGAAACCTGGAGGAATACATGTGTTCTGACGCAGGAAGTGATTAAAAGTGAAGCAAATGCCTATAAATTTGTGAATTTGTGAATAAGATATATATCCTACGATGTGCAACATCTGTAGGCTAAAACACTGTACCTCAGATGATTGAATGTAAAAGAGAACATCCAGTCAAAAAGTGGTAGTCAGGAGGATTAGGAAGTTAGTAAGTTTAAGAAGAAGAGTGAGTCTAGGAGTTGGACCAAGACTTTTTTAGTAATAGGATTTTCGTTAGAGAGTGAATGTAAATGTCAGCAAATCTGAAGAATCAGTCACTATGATGAACTGGGCAAAATATGTAGAAAAATAGATATCAATAGTGACATTAGGAAATCAGGCAAAGTATAAAGTGAGTGATAGGTTTAGACATTTTCAACAGGGTTGAGATTGAATATATAATCTTAGGATTAAACAGATATGTACTCACCAATAGAATTGACATTTGAGAGCCTTAGGCATCCTGGACATGGATGTTTTTAGTAATTCATACTCACATTCAAATTAGGAGTTGGTACAGACATAAGTGTGATCTTTGCATTTTTTTCCAAAATATTACTGTGATAAAATATATATGTAGTTCTGGTGACATGAGTATTTCTTCTACCATTAAGGGGAGCTATATTTTGAAAACTCATTAAATAGTATTGGGGATAAAAATAGGTGTACGCTTTTTCTATGAATATAGAGATAATGCATGAATAGTCCATACTGTGAATAAATAATATAACTGGTATCAAACTTGGAAATTGGAATAAATTGATATCTGAAAATATACAGGAAATCTTACATTGATATACAATCATTCATTCCATCCAATTATACATCTAATGGTAATGTAAGTGTTATGGTTTATCATAAAGAGAGTGTGAGTTTTGCTTCAAAAAGATTATGGAAATCAAAAATAATGCGTTAGGAAGAATAATGAAAAAACCAGTCAAAAAAAAGGAGGAATACGTGTGATCTTAAGCAGGAAGTGATAGAAAGTGTACCAAATGCATTTAAATTTGTGAAATGTGGATGAAATCTATTTTCTAAGATGTCCATAAACTGAAGAAATAGTAATGTACCAGTGTTGAATAAAAATGAACATCAAAATGCACAACATTTCCCATAGGAATCTACTTGTATTGATGTTAACCTGGGTCAGTTACTGTAGAAATATAAGGATTTGTATGCACCCTTCACTGAAGTGAGTTTTCAGTACTAGAAAACAAATATGTATTTGAGGTGGATGAATATATCTGAAAATAATCTTGTGAAAAGTTGATTATAAAACCACATACATGAACATGAATGAATTTATGGAGTGTATAATAAGAGACATATATTTCATATTTTGAAAAATCTAGAGGGTGTAGATTTTTCACAAAACACATACAGAGATATAAAAAAGTAGCAATATATATGACAATGAAAATTCATCATGAAATACATATCATACACAGATCCAAAAATATTTATTTTACTGAATATGGATTTATGTATAATGTTGTTCAACTAGGAAGCTCACCCATAGGTTGAATTTTCAGTTCCAACAGCGTTTAGGAGGAGTGATCTCTTCTCACAATTTGTATCTGCCACGTCAGCCACCTCACAAGAATGTACGTGTGGTACCAGGTAGGATTCTATATGTGCATATAAAAATACATGTGCTGAATAGGCAACAGATAAGGGGAGACAGGAATTCACATAATTGATACCTTTCAAAACACATGAAGAACTATTTCAATTAATAATTGACCAGATTTATAACACCTACACTTTATCATGCAAAAGGCAAGTCCAACTATACACCATGCCTCCTCTGAACTGCTTGTATTTCTATTCTGTTTGGTTTATTTTTCTCCATCATATTAGGATTACTAGTCAGAGTCTAGTAGGGTGTGGGTTAGTGTCAGGGTTTCAGTAATTCGAATGGAAAATAGGAAAATGAATCCATTGTGTATGAAATATGTGCTACAAAAAATTTTCCCACTCTCATTCAGAACAATGTCTTGACATTACCTTCACCCCAAGTAAGACACAATTAGAGGAGAAGAATTAGTAAATCTGTGAATACATATCTGGAATGGAAAATGCTCAGGAGACCACAACCTTGGGGCTTGTAAAGGAGTTTTCAAAAGTAAGCGACAGGATGAACACTCCACAATCATGCAACTCTGCTGGCCTGAATACTTCTTGAGAAACTGCCTCTGAGGTTGGGCACTTGAACTACATGTTGTTCTCAGGAGATTTACTGTCCTTTGTAGTGATACCATCAAAGATGGGTCTGCATTTATGTGACCTGGAGGACTTGGTTTCTTATTCTCCAAGAACATGAGCCAGCAGCGCTGTATTCTCTCTTTGTACGTAATCTGTGGCCACTGGGGGCTAAGTGTCTCTTCGTATTGACTGTGAAGCCAATTGGTCATCCTACAATTGTCGTGGTGTTTCTTGGTTCTGCACTGGGGTTTTTGTATTTGCTTCATGAAATACAAGGAGTTCAACTGGGACACAGAGCAGGAGGGAGTTCTGTCATGTGTGGAGGGTTAGGGTCTTCAGGAGAATTCACCAACCAGGCTTCTACCCCACATAGCTTGCCCCCTTGTCCATAACAAACTGATTCTGAACATTGCCCTGAAACCTCTCCATATAAAAAGATGCCTTTACATATAAGGGTCTGCTGGCTGCACCATGTCAGCCAAAAGCCACTCGGAAGTCAATGGCAGATCCACATGGCCCCACCTCAGTTGTTTTATCATACACCTGCACACCACAACTCTGGGCCCACTTCTCCTCAGCAGGCTCCAACTTACTGGCATCTCTGTTCTACACAATTTTCATGAAACAGAGTCAGTCAAGGCACTGTCTGGTACATTCATGATCAGCAAGAAGACATCCAAAGTTTCTCCAGTGACACTTGGTCATGGGAATTTCAAAAATTTCATGGTATTTATTAAGCCATGTTTCAAGGATGAAGTTTGTGGCACTGTGGGTTTCAATTCATTCAGGAACCATTAAATGTTGAGGAAGCTCATTTCAGTGAAAGCTCTACAGAATTCTCACAGGTAAGGCTTCCCAAAGAGTGGCCAAAGACACATATATTTCATATGTTTAAAAATCTGGACACAAGAAAGTACGTATGATACAAGATACGATTTTATATGTGCATATAAAAATACATGTACTGAATAGGATACAGAGAAATGGGGGAGAAAGGAATTCACATATTTGATAAATTTAAAAACACATGGAGAACTCTTTAAACAAAAAATTGACTAGATTTATAACTCCTACGCTATATAATGGAAAAGGCAAGTCCAAATGTACACCATGCCTCCTCTGATTTTCTTGTATTTCTATTCTGTTTGGGTTATTATTCTCCATCATGTCAGGAATAGTAGTCAGAGCCTAGTAGGGTATGGTATAGTGTCAGGGATTGAGTATTTTGAACGAAAAATTGGAAAATGAATCCAATGTGTATACAAATATGTGCTACACAAAAATCTTCCCACTCTCATCCAGAACAATGCCTTGACATTACCTTCGCACCAAATACGACATTTAGAGGAGATGAGTTAGAAAATCTGTGAATACATATCGGGAATTGAATATGCTCAGGAGTTCACAAACTTGGAGGTGGAAGAGGAGTTTCCAAAAGTAAGTGACATGGTAAACACTCCACAAACATGAAGCTCTGCTGGCCTAAAGACTTCTGGAGAAAATGCCTCTGAGATTGGCACTTGAAATATAAGTTGTTGTCAGGAGCTTTAGCTTCCTTTGTAGTAAGACCATCAAAGATGTGTCTTCATCTATGTGACCTGGAGGACATGGTATCTTATTTTCCAATGAACACGAGGCTGCAGTGCTGAAATCTCTCTTTGTAGGTCAACTGTGGCCACTGGGTTCTAAGTGTCTCCTCGTGTGGACTGTGAACCCATTTGCTCATCCTCCAATTTTTGTGGTTTTTCTTGATGCTGCACTGGGAGTTCGGTATTTGCTTCACAAAATACAAGGAGTTCAACTGAGACACAGTGCTGGAGGGCGTTCTGTCACGTGTGGTGGGACAGGGCCTGTAGGATTATGCACCAACCAGGCTTCTGTCGAACATAGCTTGCCCCCTTGACCAAAGCATCCTGATTCTGAACATTGCCCTGAAACCTATCCATACAACATGATGCCTTTACATATAAGGGTCTGCTGACTGCACAATGTCAGTCAGAAGCCATTTGGATGCCAATGGTAGATCCACATGAAACCACCACAGCTGTTTTATCTCACACCTGCCCACCTTTGCTCTAGGCCCACTATTCAGCAGGCTCCAACTAACTGGCATCTCTGATCTACACCATTTTTGTGAAACCCAGTCAATCAAGGCAGTATCTGGCACACTCATGATCAGCAACAGGATATCCAGTGGTTCTCCAGTGCCACCTGGTCATGGGAATTTCAAAAATTTTATGGTATATATGGAGCCATTTTTCAAGAATGAAGTTGGAGGCACTGAGTGTTTCAATTATTTCAATAACCATTAAATGGTGAGGAAGTTAATTTCAATGAAATCTCTCGAGGACTCTCACAGTCAAGGCTTCCAAAAGAGTGGCCAAAATGTCACATGAAGCCAGACCCATTGAGGTCTACAATGTGAAGTCCATGTGTGTTTTGACTCTCAACTATGGCTGCCAAATCTTTCACAATAAAATCATGTGATATCCTGGCTGAGATTCCCAGTTCTCTGTGGAAAGCCACCCAGGGCCTAGATCTCAGTTTCCAAGGGGGAATCTTATGCGTGGCCTCCTAATATGCCAACACAATTCATGGCAATACTTCTTTGAGGTCAATTCCAGAACTCAGTCTTTATGGGGAATCACACCAGAGTTCAAGCCCAGGTGGACCCTGTCATCTTTTCCTACCACCACACAAATGACCACAATTAAAACCAAAAAACTCCCACATTGCCCTCATCTTATTATATATAGACACTCATCATAAAACCTGGCTGGAGGTTTCCATGAGGGGTGCAGCCCAAGGCAGTGTACAAAATAAGCTCCCGTGCGCCTCATTTGCCTAATGTCATGGTGGCCTGGACATGCTTCCTGTGAACCAGGAGTGATCAAATAGGCCTGCCATTAATACTGCTCCGCTTATCCAATTTGAGGCCTACTGACTGTGCATTTTAGATTATTTATGTGAATTAATGTCATGAGAAAACCCAAGCAACTATGAGCTAGCCTCTGTAGGATTTAAAGAATTCACTTGACCCAAAGTATCTCTATTCTCACTTAATTGAGATCAGGAACCTTACAGAGGAAGTCAAGAGACTCTATCCACAATGACTGTTCTTTTAGCCATTTTGGTTTTGGATGCACACATAGCAGGAGTTGGCCATCCATAAGGCAAGCGGCAGTCCATTCATAAATTTGGTAGGATGAATGCTGGGGAGCTTTCTCATAGACAAGACACATCCACTGATGCATTATCTTTTCTAATGTCTACAACCACGGACAGTGAGTTACAGACATAGAAACACTCACCTTGTCAAAAGACTTACTAGAAATAGTTCACTCCAAACCAAACAAACCACCTTTCCTACCTATTCTCAGAACATGAGACAAAACCAGAAACTCATACCCAAACCCACAAAGGCACCTCCTTCCCACAAGTAGGTCTGTGACTATCCGGAGTGTCTTCTGACTGGAGGGCCATACAATGTTCCTCCAAAATAGCCTGTCCTGTCTCAGATCTTGTGTCTTTGGCCAACTCTCTGAAGTTGTCAGGAGTCAGCAGTGAGGCACTACCTTCTTTCTCAGGAAAGGCACCTCTTCAGAGCTTTTCTGCCATTTCGACATCCTAACATCAGTAGTTAGCAAGAAAGAATGACCCTGTCCTCGGGAAATAAAAAAAGTGAGAACACTGGGACTGGGACTAAAACTGGCACTGTTTAACTGGCTTCCTGGATCCCAAGATCAGAGAGTTCCATCACAAAGGAAGTGAGGTGAGGTCACTTCCTTCAGGAACAGAATGAGTTCACTGCCTTGGCAACCATTTTGTCTTAACAGTTGCTTCCAAGGGTCCCATGAGATGGAAGCTGCCCCTGGTTCCTGTGACACATTCACAAGTTAGAATGGTATATCAACCATAGGCACCTGGGAACAACTCTCCACACAGGTCTCATTTGGTCCATCTTCTCTACATTAAGAATAGAGAGGCTGATTCAGACACAACCCTTCATCCTGACCAGGTTGTTCGCCATGGAAGATGACTTTTGCTCAATCAGGTCCTTCAAAGCTGCCTACATCTTCTTCAGGGATCATTTTTGCATGGATCTTTGAGGTTCTCAGCAGGTGGAAGATCCCCTACATTCCTGGATTGTAAGACCAACTCTGTCCGTGCTCTTCTGTAAAGTTAGATTGAGGTAACAATGTATGGTTAGGGTTGATAACATGTTCGATTTGGGTTAGGAATCAGTCTGCTGCATGAATAATGGTATTGGGGATGCCACCGAGGACTCGAGAAATCGAGGAACAATTGTCTCCTCGACTCAGTGTTATTTTGTTTCAGATTCGGTATTGCCAGCCCATAGGATTTTGCCTGATACGCAGTCCTGGTCTCAGTTTTGGACGTCCATTGCCTGTCTTTATTGTCTTGTCTTGTCTGTGTTGTGTGTTGTTGCATTCACTGTTTGTGTATCTTTCAATATGGGACAGAGCACTTCAATGTCTCTGTCCCTGACCCTTGATCACTGGACCAAAGTTCGCTTAAGGGCTCAGAATCTTTCTTTTTCTGTAAAACTGCAGACTTGCCAGACTGTCTGTGCCTCAGAATGTTTCACCTTTCAAGTCGGATTGCCCCTAGAAGCATCTTTATACTTCCCACTAATTTAAAAAGTCAGAGATATTGTCTTTCAGCTGCACACACATAGCCATCCTGATCAACAGCCATGTATCTTAACTTTGCAGGACCTCTGCAAGTCTCCTCTTCCATGGGTGAAGCCTTTCCTTGTCCCTTTCCCTGCTGGTAGTGCTTCCCCCATGATCTCTCAAACCATCTGCTCCTCCTCCTCCACCACCCTCTGTTCTCCCTGAGTCACAAGATTTGACTCTACTGGACTCTAATCCCCCTCCTCATACCCTGCCCTCATCTCCCAACCACCAACCCCCTCTAAGTGATTCCCCTGCAGCTGACTCAGCCTCTCCGCCATTGGAGGAAGCTAAGCTGGCCCTGCGCCCTCCAGATAACTCCCCCACAGCACACACAGCCCCACCTCCCCAGGAGGAAGCTGGCCCGGCTGAGGGAACTCGCTGGCTTCGAATGATTGAAAACCCTGGAACTCCAGTGATGCTCCCCCTATGTCCCTATGGACCATTGATTGACGAAGGCCATGGGGGGAAAATGCAAGCTGACAAATATTGGTCTTTCTCCTCTTCAGACCTATATAACTGGAAAAATCACAATCCCTTTTTTTCCGAGGACCCCACCCGGCTCACAGGTCTGGTTGAGTCATTGATGTTTTCACACCTGAATACTTGGGATGACTGTCAACAATTCCTAGACACTCTCTTTATGACAGAGGAACAAAAGAGAATTCTCCTGGAAGCTAGAAAAAAAATCCTCGGGCCAGATTGGAGACCAACACATGTTCCCAACTTAATCAAAGCTGGTTTTCCCTTGAAACAACCCAAATGGGACACCAACACCTTTGAAGTTAGAATGCATCTGTCCACTTATGGCCAGGTTCTAATAGTGGGCATCTGAGTGTCCGCTAGGCAACCAACTGATTTGGCCAAGGTAAGAGAGATTATTCAAAGGCCTGATGAATCTCCCTCTATGTTTCTAGAGAGAATTAGGCAGGCATATAGGAGATATACTCCTTTCGATGCTCAGGCAGAGGATCAAAAGACATCTGTCAGGATGGCCTCTATTGGGCAAGCTGCCCTGGATATTAAAAGAAAGTTACAATGCTTAGATGGATTACAAGATATGACTTTGAGAGACTTAGTCACAGAAGACAAGAAAGTATACCTTAAGAGAGAAACTGAGGAAGACAAGGGAGCAAAGGGAGGATAAAAGAAATAAAAGACAGACTAAGGTGTTGACTAAGGTCCTGGTCACAACAACAGAAGGGCCAGAAATTAAGAAACAGGGAGACAGGAATGGATACCTGGTCCCATGCCAGAGGCCACCCCTGGCCTCAGAACAATGTGCCTACTGTAAAAAAAAAAAGGACACTGGGCCAAAGAGTGCCGTAGAAAGAGAAAGCCACGCCAGTCAGCCATTCTGACTCTGGAGGATGACTAAGAAAGTCGCGGCTCAGATCCCCTCCCTGAGTTCAGGGCAACTTTTGAAGTGGAGGGGACCCCAGTAAACTTTGAAGTGGATACAGGGGCAATATACTCACCCCTAAGACCACTTTGGGCCCTCTATCAAATAAAAGGTCTCTAGTTCAAGGGGCTAATGGCAGTAAATATCTGGCTTGGACAACTAAGAGGATCATGGACCTGGGGAAAGGAAAAATAGATCACTCCTTCCTAGTAATCCCAGAATGCCGGGCCCCATTGATGGGCAGAGATCTGCTCACCAAGCTCCGGGCCAAAATAACTTTTCACCCTGAAGGCCCCCAAGTGGAATTTCTAAATCTTTCAGTAAAAACTCCTATAATCACAGCTCTAACTATGTCAGTAGAAAATGCACATCAACTCACTCACCTTGGTTAAAAGAAACTGCAGGTATTTCTGAAGTATCAAGAACAGAGTTTTCCACTAACTGACTCACAGCAAAAAGAAATAGCTGAATGGGTAAAAAAAGCCTGTCAAGTCCATCAAATGGTTAATGCTTACCCTTCCAAGCTTCCTGCAGGAAAGCACCTATGAGGATCCAGACGAGGACAATTCTGGGAAGTTGACTTTACTAAAATTAAGCCAGCAAGGTATGGACATAAATATCTCCTAGTCATTGTAGATACATTTTTAGGATGGATTGAATCTTTCCCCCCTAAAAAAGAAAAGAAAAAATAAAAGAAACAGCACAAAAGGTGGTCCAGAAGATCCTGGAAGATATTTTTCAAAGACACGGCCTGCCTAAGGTAATACCGTCTGATAATGCACCGGCGTTCGTGGCTCAGGTAAGTCAGGGGTTAGCCAGGAACCTGGGGATTAATTGGAAGTTATATTGTGCTAACAGACCCCAGAGTTCAGGACAGGTAGAAAGAATGAATAGAAGCATTAAAGAGGCCTTAATGAAATTAAGCTTAGAGACCAGCATAAAAGATTGGACTATGCTCCTGCCATATACAATGTTTCATGCAAGAAATACTCCCTCTGTTTTTTTGAGTAACCTCATCCCCTGTGAAATTCTCTAGGGTGCCTCTCCTCCAGTAAGTGACCTAAGCCCAACTGTAAGACCTAACGATCCCTTCCACACCCCCTTGCTTGACAGACTTAAACTCTTGAAAGAACTCAGTGATACCTGTGGAAACAGCTGGCCACTGCCTACCAAACTGGGGACGAGGGGACTCCACATCGATATCAAGTAAGAGACTTCATCTACGTAAGACGATATCAGGTGTCATCCCTGGAACCCTGCTGGAAAGGACAATACCAGGTGCTACTTATAATATCTACAGTGGTAAAGGTAGACAGAATCACTTCCTGGATCCATGCCTCTCATCTCAAGCCTGCGCCCTGTCCACACTCTGGCTAGAAACTGGAAAAGACTGGTAACACTTTCAAATTGCATATTCACCATGTGGATAAGGCTATAGAATCTCCCCTTGGCAACAAGTAGTCCTAACCCTCATCAGCCCGTGCAGCAGCGATGGCTGATCACAAATTCTACTGGAAAAGATGTATAATCTATCTTGCATACAGCCCCCTTAGGTACCTGGTGACCATCACTTTACCCAGACATTTGTCAGCTGGCTATATGTCTTTCCTATTGGGATATTCCTGATGAAGAGGATTCCACTAAAATTCCATTAAATCCCTTCCGTACCATAGATAATGGAAACAAACATTATGGATGTAGGGACATACGAGCCAGATGCAGGTTGGCTAGCCTAGATTACTATGTTTGCCCGACCGACCATCAAAGCCACAAACAGCCATGAGTGTGTGGGGGGAAAGCCGACTTCTTCTGTAAGTAATGGGGATGTGAGCATACAGGGGCTGCCTGATGGAACCCAAACTCCTCATCAAATTCAGTGCACAGCATTGGCCATATTACGAATTAGATAACAAAAACCAATGGCTCCCAGAGGGGTCTCTAGATCCTCAAATTCTGCATGACCTTTTTAACATCTGCAAGTGCTCAAAAGGGTGAAAGGAGATTCCCCTATGTGGAGGCCTTTTCCCTCCTTCACTCACATCCTGAACTCTGCTTATCCAATAGATCCTCACCTTCAGCCTTCTGCTCCAGAGTCTCTGCTGTCACTCCCACTTCAGAAACCTGATTTCTTCCCTCCAATTAATAGATCAAAAACCCAAACCTTCGCTGGTTCTCAGACCATTGCCCCCTTGCTGAGTTAGCAGCTACTGAAGTACCCCTCCACCCACTCACTCCTCTCTTCTCCTGTCAGTGCCCACACTGGGTCCCACCAGGTCCTCTTTTCAGCTAACCCAAAGCTCAAACCAGCTGAGGAGAGTCCTCAGACCACTATTCAAGATGTAATAAAAATGGCCTTTAAAGTTGCTTTGTCATCACTGAAAACAGTTTACTAAGAATTTAAAGTCCCTCACATGCGTTTTGGGATACTCACTCCCGTCTTCCCCTCTGCTCTACCTGTTCTACTGCTCAAGTTTTTGTTGCTAGGAAAATCCCAAACCATTTCTCAAATTATTCTTTTACATCCCTCCTTCCTCATTCTCAGATCCTCGGAGCTGCTCTCAGCCCCACCTTCCCTGTCTTCCCCTTCTGTACCAGGCCCACTGAAAAGTCTTAACTGACCTTCTCCAGAAGTCTTCACCATGGCTGAGTTTTGGACATTCATGAAAAGAGTCCCTGTAAAAGAGTTCAATGTAGTTAAACTTCCTCTTTTCATATTGCCCTGTTCTACTTGGCCACTGGCTAAAAAAATCAGCAATCCTTAGCTAGACACCCTCTTTCTAGTTTTTCACAAAAATATGTGAAAAAAGCCTTGGGCCTTGACCTGGGGCTTCAGAGAGATGGCTACATTTCTAAGTTAAAGAAGTTAGCAACTGGGCTCCGTGGTAACAGCTGGCAGGGGGAAAATAAGAAAGGGAAGAAAAAGCTCTTACCTTCCCAGGTGTCCTTGAAAAGTTAACTTGCCCAGAACTGAGGAAAAAAACAGAAACAAAAACTGCTTTTTTCAACTTCTGCAGACTGTGAACTTCTGAGCCCCTTCCCTTAAATGTTGGGTACAAAATTTTGAAACTATCTCAACTTGGGTTTCAGAGGATTACTTGATTACAACAGAATCAATGCCCTCTGAATCCGGTTGCAACCAAATAGGACAGTTTCCCTGTCTTCACTGCTATCTTAGGTGCCTTGCCTTGTCTGTCCCTAATACAGCATAATTCTATATACTTAAACATTGCTTATGTTTTCATGAAATGGTCAACAGATGTGATTAATTGTGTAATGGTGCAGATGTTTCCCAGAGTGCTCTATCACCACACAGGTTCATTTGAAGATCAAATAGGGGGGCATACAACCCTGTTCCACTGAAAATATATATCCCTCCCTTTAGCCATCCTATTAGGAATAGGAATTGCTGCACTGGTGGGCACGGGAACTACTGCCTTTGTCCATGGGACTCAACAAATGACAAAAAAAATATGACAGCAATTGACCAAAACGAAGATATTAGAAACCTCCATCAGAGCTTTGCATGAATCTTTAACCTCTCTCTCTGAAGTTGTTTTTCAGAACACTCGATGGTTGGACCTGCTCTTCATGAGAGAAGGGGGCCTTTGTGCTCCATTGAGGGAAGAATGTTGTTTGTATGCCGAGCATACTGGAGTTGTAATAAAATGTATGAGTAAATTAAAAAGACGTCTTGAAGAGTATCAACGATAGAGAGAGGCCCAAAAAGGGTGGTTTGAGTCTTGGTTCACACAGTCCCCCTGGTTAACTACGTTTTTATCAACCCTGGCCGGTCCAAAAATAATCCTCATATTATTGCTAACTATAAAACCCTGTTTTCTCAACCATGTAATTTCTTTTCTCCAGGCTCAAATTGGACGAGTTAAACTTAAGGTAATACCCCACTAGCAGACATAGAATGTGACACCCCCAATGATCATTTTTATGATTAAAAGTAGCCAGAAGAAGAATTGGGGAATAAAAGGTTAATAAAATAGGTACTTGTCACTTCCTGTTTTTCTGTATGCTTAACAAAACACTGTTGAAATCTTGAGAGATACTTGCAAATCTTGTTCCCAGTATGTGCTGTCCCCAACTGCCAAACTGCAGAATGTGCTCCCTGACCCAGTTCCACGCAAATCGCCCACTCGCCTTGATCCATCAATAAACTTCCCTCCCTGCCCTCTCCAGGTAAAGTATATAAGCTCTACTTAAGCTATTCTAAGGGCTGTCTGCTCTATTCAAGTGAGCTCTGAGCACCAGCATGCTGGACAGTCAATAAACTTTGGCTGTTGCATGAGATAGTCTATTGGTGGTCTCCTCCTGCAAAGCTCGCCTGACATTTACTAGGATGATTGAATGTAGAAGAGAACATCCAGTCAAATAGGGATAGTTGATAGAATTAGGAAGATGGTCAGTACGTTTAGGAAGAAGTGTGAGTATAGGATTTGGAACAAAAGTTCTTTAGCTATAGGGTTTCGATTAGAGAGTGAATGTTAATGTCTGCACAGGTGAAGAGTCGGTCACGATGATGAAGGGGGGAAAATATGTAGGAAAGCAGATATAAATAGAGATATTAGAAAATCAGGCAAAGTATAAAGTGAGTGATAGGATTATACATTTTGAACAGGGTTGAGTTTGAATATATAATCTTAGGAAAAAACCAATATGTAGTCAACAATCGGATTGATATTTGAGAGCATTAGGCAAATTTCAGGTGGATGAATATTTCTGAGAATAATCTTGTGAATAGTTGATTATAAATCCACATACATGATCATGAACATATTTAGGGAGTGTAGATAAGACATATATATTTCATATTTTGAAA
Organism: Callospermophilus lateralis; assembly: GCF_048772815.1. Taxonomy (NCBI): domain Eukaryota; kingdom Metazoa; phylum Chordata; class Mammalia; order Rodentia; family Sciuridae; genus Callospermophilus; species Callospermophilus lateralis. The sequence continues at coordinate 329,290 of NW_027516877.1, forward strand.
AATCTGGAGAGTACACAAGACAAAAAAAGTAGCAATGTGTATGTCAATCAAAATTCATCATAAAATATATATCATCCACAGATCTAAAAATATTCATTTTACTGAACATGGATTTATGTAAAATGTTGTTCAACTAGGAATCTCACCCATAGTTTGAATATTCAGTACCAACAGGGTTAAGTAGGAGTGATCTCGTCTCACAATTTGTATCTGCCAAGTCCACCAAATCACAAGAATGTACATGTGGTACCAAGTAGGATTCTATATGTGCATAGAAAAATACACATGCTGAATAGGCTACAGAAAAAGGGAGACAGGAATTCACATATTTGTTAAATTTAAAAATACATGGAGAACTATTTCAACAATCAATTGACTAGATCTATAACTCCTGCTCTGTATCATGCAGAAGGCAAGCCCAACTATACAACATGCCTCCACTGAACTGCTTGTATATCTATTCTGTTTGGGTTATTTTTCTCCATCATATTAGGATTAGTAGTCAGAGTCTGGTAGGGTATGGATTAGTGTCAGGGATTCAGTATTTTGAATGGAAAATAGGAAATTGAATCCAATGTGTATGCAAACATATGCTACAGAAAAATCTTCCGACTCTCATCCAGAACAATGCCTTGACATTACCTTCGCCTCAAGTAAGACACAATTAGAGGAGAAGAGTTAAAAAATCTGTCAATACCTATATGGAATGGAAAATGCTCCAGATTTCACACCATTGGAGCTGGTAGAGGAGTTTCTAAATGTAATGGACAGAGTAAACCCTCCACAAACATGGAGCTCTGCTGGTCTAAAGTTTTTTGAGAATTTGCCTTTGAGGTTGGGCACTTGAAATATATGTTGTTGTCAGGAGCTTTAGCTTACTTTGTAGTGAGACCATCAAAGCTGGATTTGAATCTATGTGACCTGGATGACATGGTTACTTATTCTCCAATGTAATGAGGCAGCAGTGCTGAATTCTCTCTTTGTAGGTAAACTGTGGCCTCTAAGGGATAAGTGTCTCCCCGTGTCGACTGTGAAGCCATTTGGTCATCCTCTAATTTTCGTGGTGTTTTTGATGCTGCTCTGGGAGTTTGGTATTTGCTTCACAAAATACAACGAGTTCAAATGAGACACAGTACTGGAGAGAGTTCTGTCAGGTGTGGGGGGAAGGGTCTGCAGGAGAATGCACCAACCAGTTTTATCCCACGTAGCTTGCCCCCTTGACAATAGCAACATGATTCAGAACATTGCCCTGAAACCTCTCCATATAACAAGATGCCTTTACATATAAGGGTTTCCTGGCTGCACCATGTCAGTCACAAGCCATTTGGAATCCAATGGTAGATCCTCATGGCACTACCACCGATGTTTTATCAAACACCTGCCCGCCACTGCTCTGGGCCACTACTCAGCAGGATCGAACTTACTGGCATCTCTGTTATACACCATTTTCATGAAACCCAGTCAATCAAGGCACTGTCTGGTATTCTCATGATCAGCAACAGGGCATCCAAAAGTTTTCCAGTGCCACCTGGTCATGGAAATTTCAAAAATTTCATGGTTTTTATCTAGCCATTTTTCAAAGATGAAGTTGGAGGCACTGTGGGTTTCTATTCATTCAGGAATCATTAAATGTTGAGGAAGCTCATTTCAATGAAAGCTCTGGAAAACTCTCACAGGCAAGGCTTCCCAAAGAGTGCCCCAAAAGGTCACATGAAGCCAGGCCCATTGAGGTCTAAATGTGAGGCCCATGTGTGTTTTGACTCTCAACTCAGCCTTCCAAGTCTTTATAATAAATTCATGTTATATACGGGCTGAGATTCCCAGTGCTCTTTTGAAAGCCACCCTGGGCCTAGATCTCAGTTTCCAAGGACGACTCTCATGCGTGTCCTCCTAAAATCCCAACAAAATTCATGGCAATACTTCTCTGAGTTCAGTTCCACAACTCAGTATCTAAGGGGAATCAAACCAGAGTTCAAGCCTAGGTGGACCCAGTCATTTCTTCCAACCGAGACACAAATGACCAAAATTATAACCAAAATACTCCCACATGATACTAATCTTCTTCCATGTAGTCACTCATCATCACCTCTGGCTGAAGGTTTCCATCAGGGGCGCAGCCAAAGACAGTTTCCAAAATAAGCTTGGTTGCCCCTCATTTGCCTAAAGTCAGGATGTCCAGGACACCCTTCCTGTGAAACAGGAATGATCAAATAAGCATGCCTTTAATACTGCTCTGTTTCTCCAATTTGAGGCCTACTGACTTTCAGATATAGATTCTTTATGTGATTTGGAGTCATGCGAAACCCCAAGCACCTCTGCAGGGCTTGGAAGAACTCATTTGACCAAAAGAATCTCTATTTTCACTTGATGGAGGTCAGGAACCTAACAGAGGAAGGCATGTGACTTCATCCACAATGACTGATCTTTTGGCTATTTTGGTTTGGGATGCACACATGGGATCATTCTTTAGATCCATCAGGTGCTGAGAATCTAAGTCACAGCCACACACAAGGCCAAGAGGCTAATTCAGCCACATCCCTTTCCAAAGCAATTAAGCAAAAAGCCACAGGTGATGCCCATTAATTTCCATTTCAAAACTATATTCTTCAGGCTTCACAAAGGGGTGGCCTGAGGCAAAGACCTTCCAGACATTCATTGCAACAGAAAAATAGTTAAGCAAAAGACCCAATCATGGTCTCTCCACTGAGACTTTCCTGGTCACACTGATATCCTACATTCAGGGCAACAGAACAATATGTAAGAAAAGGTGCAAAACATGGTCTCTACACTGAGACTTTCCTGGTCACACTTATATCTGAGTTTTCTGAGAATCTCGCTATTATCTTCAGCTATCCAGTACATGGCCGTGTCACAGAGCTTGGAGGTGGTACATATCTTGGAAACAAAACCATGAGCCAATTCTGGAGAGTGGCCAGAATTCAGGAAGAAAACAGGAACTTAGGAAGATAGCAGGTGTTGCCCATGGATAAGACAAGTTGCAGTCCATTCACTAATTGGCTAGTATGAATTATGGGAAGATTTATACTAGACTAGACATCCATTAATGCATTATCTTTTCTAATGTCTACAACAACGAACACAGTGGGATACACAGACATAGGAATACTAGTCTTGTCAAACGACTTACTAGAAACAGTCCACTCCAAACCAAACAAAGCGACTTTCCTACCTATTCTCAGAAGATGAAACAAAATAACAAACACACACCCACTGCCCACAAAGGCACCTCCTTCCCACAAGTAGGTCTTTGACTATCCAGAGAGTCCTCTGACTGGTGGGCTAAACTATGTTCCCCAAAATGGCCTGTCTTCTATCAGATCTGGTTTCCTTGGCCAACTCTCTGAAGTTGTCAGAAAAAATTGGTGAGCCACTACCATCTTTCTCAGGAAAGGTCCCTCTTCAGAGCTCTCCTGGCATTTGTGCTTCCTCACATCAGTAGGTACCAAGAAAGACTGACTCTATTCTTGTTAAATCCAACCAAGTGAGCCCCCTGAGACTGGGACAGGGACTCCTTCTGGGTGCCTGGCTTCTTGGATACCAAGTTCAGAGAGTTGCATCAACAAGGAAATGACTTATGTCACTTTCTTTGGAACTGAATGAGGTCACTGCCCTGGCAACCACTTTATCCTAAAAGTTGCTTCCAAGGGTCCCATGAGATGGAGCTGGCCCCTACTTCCTGTGACACTTTAACAAGTTGGAATGGTATATCAACCATAGGAACCTGGGTAAAACTCTCCACCCAGGCCTGGTTTGGTCCATCTTCTCTACAATAAGAAGAGAGAGGCTGATTCAGACACATTCCTTCATTCTGACCAGGTTGTTTGCCATGGAAGATGACTTTTGCTCTCTCAGGTCTTTCATACCTGCCTAAAACTTCTCCAGGTATCATTTCTGCATGGACCTTTGAGATTCTCGGCAGGTAGAAGGTACCCTACTTTCCTGTACTGTAAGAACAACTTTGTCCCTGCTCTTCTGTAAAATGAGATTGAGGGAACAGTGTATGTTTCGGGTTAATCACAGGTTCGATTTGGGTTATAAATCATTCTGTGCCATGAATAATGGTATTGGGAACCTACGATATGTACAAGAATATAGAGGTGAAATAAAAGTATGAAAACATAAATCTAGGTATGATTTGAAGCCCAGAAAACCATTGGGCCCTTGACTGGTATACTTAGCTTTGAATTATGTTCTGCAAATATGTCTCAGATAATTTGATATACAATGGCATAGGACCTTGTACCTTGGATGATTGAATGTAGAAGAGAACATCCAGTCAAAAAGGGATAGTAGGTAGGATTAGGAAGATATTTGGTATGTTTAGGAAGAAGAGTGAGTATAGGATTTGCACCAAAAGTTCTTTCCCAATAGGGATTTGGTTAGAGAATGAATGTAAATGTCAGCACATATGAAGAGTCAGTAACTATAATGAGCTGGGGAATATATGTAGAAAAGCAGATATCAATAGAGACATTATGAAATCAGGCAAAGTATAAAATGAGTGATAGGATTAGACATTTTCTACAGGGTTGAGTTTCAGTATATAATCTTAGGAAGAAACAAATATGTAGTCACCAATAGGATTGACATTTGAGAGCATTAGGCAACCTGGACATGGATGTTTTAGTAATCCATGTACACTTTCCATTTCGGCTTTGGTACAATAATAAGTGTGACCTTTACATTTTTTGTTCAGAATATTACTGTGATAAAATGTATATGTAGATAAGGTCACATGAGTATTTCTACCACCATTTCTGGAAGCAATATATTGAAGACGTAATATTAGTATTGGGGGTACAAAGAGGTGTACCCTGTGTCTATGAATATAGAGATAAATCATGAATTGACCATAAGTGAATAAATAATATAACTTGTTCCAACTTTAAATAATGGATTGAACTGATATCTGAGAAATTATAAGAAATCTTATATTGATATATAATCATTCATTCCAAACAGACATACATCTAATGGTAATATTAGTGTTTTGGTTTATCATGGAGAGTATGTGAGTTTTGCTTCAATAGTGATTATGAAAATTGAAAATAATATGTTTGGAAAGAATTCTCATTTAAAGACCAGTCAAGACACCCTGACAATACACGTGTTCTGAAGCAAGAAGTGATTAAAGTTGCAACAAATGCCTATAAATTTGTGAACTTGTGGATGAAATGTAAATCCTATGTTGTGCAAACACTGAAGAAAAAGTAATGTACCAGTGTTGAATACAAATAAACGTCAAATTACATATCATGTCCCATAGGAATCTACTTGCATTGATGTTAGACTGGGTTAGTTACTGTGGAATTATTAGCATTTGTATGCACCATTCACTGAAGTTAGTTTTCAGTACTAGTAAACAAATATATATTTCAGGTAGATGAATATGTCTGAAAATAATCTTGTGAAAAGTTGATTATGAATCCACGTACATGAACATGAACAAATTTAGAGAGTGTATATAAGACACATATATTTTATATTTTGAAAAATCTGGAGAGTGTATTTATAGATACAAAAAAAAAACACATACAGACATTAAAAAGAAGCAATATATATGCCAATCAAAATTCATCATTAAATATATATCATCCACAGATGCAAAATATTTATTTTACTGAACATGAGCTAATGTATAATGTTGTTCTACTAGGAAGCTTGTAGGTTAAATTTTCAGTTCCAACAGCGTTTAAGAGTAGTAAACTCTTCTCACAACTTGTATCTGCCAAGTCAGCCACCTCACAAAAATGTACATGTGATACCAGGTAGGATTCTATATGTGCATATGAATATATATGGGTGAATAGGCTACAGAGAAAGGGGAACAAGAATACACATATCTTTTAACTTTAAAAAAACATGGAGGACTATTTCAATTAAAAATTGACTAAATTTATAACTCCTACCTTATATAATGCAAAAGGCAAGTCCATGTATACAACATGCCTCCTCTGAACTGCTTGTATTTCTATTGTGTTTGGGTTATTTTTCTCCTTTATATTAGGATGAGTAGTCTGACTCTAGTAGGTAGGTATTAGTTTCAGGGATTCAGTATTTCGAAAGGAAAATTGGAAAATGAATTTAATGTGTATGCAAATATGTGCTGCACAAATATCCTTCCACTCTCATCCAATGCAATGCCTTGTCAATACCTTCGCCCCAATTAAGACACAAATAGAGGAAAAGAGTTAGAAAATCAGTGAATACATATCTAAAATGGAAATGCTCTGGAATTCACAACTTTGGAGGTGGTAGAGGAGTTTCCAAAAGTAAGGGACAGGGTAAACAATCCACAAACATGAAGCTCTGCTGGCCTAAAAACTTTTTGAGAAACTGCCTCTGAGTTTGGGCACTTGAAATATATGTTGTTGTCAGGAGATTTGACTTCCTTTGTAGTGAGACCATCAAAGCTGGGTCTGCATCTATGTGACCTGGAGAACATGTCTTCTTATTTTCCAATGAAGATGAGCAGCAGTGCTGAATTATCTCTTTGAAGGTAAACTGTGGCCACAGGGGACTAAGTGTCTCCCCGTGTTGACTGTGAAGCCATTTGGTCCCCGACCACTTTTTGTGATGTTTTTGCTACTGAACTGGGAGTTTAGTATTTGCTTCATGACATACAAGGAGCTCAACTGGGACACAGTGCTGGAGGGAGTTCTGTCACGTGTGGTGGGCCACGGTCTGCAAGAGAATGCACCAACCATGCTTTTATTCCTCATAGCTTGCCCCATTGCCCCCTTGTCCATATCAACCTGATTCTTAACATTGCCCTGAAACCTCTCCATATAACAAGATGCCTTTACATATAAGAGTCTGCTGGCTGCACCATGTCAGTAACATGCCATTTGGAATACAATGGTAGATCCTCATGGCCGTACCACTGAAGATTTATCACACACCTGTCCACCACTGCTCTTGGTCCACTACTCAGAAGGCTCCAACATACTGGAATCTCTGTTCAACACCATTTTCATGAAACCCAGTCATACAAGGATCTGTCTGGTATACTCATGATCAGCAATAGGACATCCAAAGGTTCTCCAGTGCCACCTGGTCATGGGAATTTCAAAAATTTCATGGTATTTATCTAGCCATTTTTCAATGATGAAGTTGGAGGCACTGTGGGTTTCAATTCATTCAGTAACCATTAAATGTTGAGGAACCTCAATTCAATGAAAGCTCTGGAGAACTCTCACAGGCAAGGCTTCCGAAAGAGTGTCCAAAAGGACACATGAAGCCAGGCCCATTGAAGTCTACAATGTGTGGCCTATGTGTGTTTCAACTCTCAAATACGGCTGCCATGTCTTTAAGAATAAAATCATGTGATATCCTGGCTGAGATTCCCAGGGCTCTGTGGAAAGCCACCCTGGGCCTAGATGTCAGTTTCCAAGGGCGACTCTCATGCATGGCCTCCTAAAATCCAAATAAAATTCATGGCAATACTTCTCTGAGGTCAGTTTCACAACTCAGTCTCTAAGGGGAATCACACCAGATTTCAAGCCCACGTGGACCCAGTCATTTCTTCCAACCGCCAAACAAATGACCAAAATTAAAACCAAAACATTTCCACATGTCCCTCATCTTCTTACATATAGTCACCTCTGGCTGGAGGTTTCCATTAGGGGTGCAAACAAAGACAGTGTCCAAAAAATGCTCCCTTGCCCCTCATTTGCCTAAAGTCAGGGTGTCCTTGACACCCTTCCTGTGAACCAGGAGTAATCAAATAAGCCTGCCGTAAATACTGCTGTGTTTCTCCAATTTGAGTCCTACTGACTTTCAGGTATAGATTCTATATGTGATTTGGAGTCATGCGAAAACCCAAGCCCCTCTGCAGGGTTTGGAAGAACTCATTTGACACAAAGAATCCATAATTTCACTTGATGGAGGTCAGGAACCTAACACAGGAAGGCAAGAGACTTCATCCACAATGACTGATTTTTTGTCATTATGGTTTTGAACGCACACATGGAATCATTCGTTAGATCCATCATGTGCTTAGAATCTAAATCACAGCCACAAACAATGCCAAGAGGGTAATTCAGCCACATCCCTTTCGAAAGCAATAAAGCAAAGAGCCACAGGTGATGCCCATTCATTTCCATTTCAAAACTATATTCTTCAGGCTTCACAAAGGGGTGGCCGGAAGCAAAATCCTTCCAGATATTCAGTGCAAGAGAACAGTACTTAAACAAAAAGTCCAAAGCAGGGTCTCTCAACTGAGAGTTTCCTGGTCACACTGATATCTGAGTTTTCTGAGATGCTCGCCATTCTCTTCAGCTCTCCAGTACATGGCCATGTCAGAGAGCTTGGAGGTGGTACATATCTTGTACACAAAAACATGAGCCTATTCTCCAGAGTGGCCAGAATTTAGGAAGAAAACAGCAACTTAGGAAGATAGCAGGTGTTTCCCATTGATAAGAAAAGCTGCAGTTCATTCATATATTGGGCAGGATGAATTATGGGAAGATTTATACTAGACAGGACACATCCATTAATGCATTTTCTTTTCTAATGTGTACAACACCAGACACAGTGGGATACACAGACAAAGAAACACTCGCCTTGTCAAACGACTTACTAGAACAGTCCACTCAAAACCAAAAAAAAAAAAACAAAAAAAAAACGCCTTTCCTACCTATTCTCAGAACATGAGACAGAACCACAAACCCAAACCCACTCCCACAAAAGCACCTTCTTTCCCCAAGTAGGTCTGTGACAACCCGGAGTGTCCTCTGACTGGTGAGCCATACAATGTTTCGCTGAATTGGCCTGTCTTGTCTCAGATCTGGTCTCCTTGTCCAACTCTGTGAAGTTGAGAGGAGCCAGCGGTGAGCCACTACCTGTTTTCTCAGAAAAGGTCCCTCTTCAGAGCTCTACTGGCATTTGGCCATCCTCACATCAGTAGGTACCAAGAAAGGCTGACTTTGTCCTTGGAAAATCCAAACAAGTGAGCCCACTGGGACTGGGACTGGGACTGGGACTGCCACTGGGTGGCTTCTTGGATACCAAGTTCAGAGAGTTCCATCACCAAGGAAATGAGGTATGTCACTTTCTTTGGAACTGAATGAGGTGACTGCCTTGGCAACCACTTTGTCCTAACAGTTGCTTCCAAGATTCCCAAGAGATGGAGCCAGCCGCTCCTTCTTGTGACACTTTCACAAGTTAGAATGGAATATAAACGATAGCCAAACGGGAACAGCTCTCCACACAGGCCTGTTTTGGTCAGTCTTCTCTACAATAAGAAGAGAGAGGCTGATTCAGACACGTCCCTTCGTTCTAACTAGCTTTTTTTGCCATGGAAGATGACTTTTGCTCACTCAGGTCCTTCATACATGCCTACAACTTGTGCAAGTATCATTTCTGCATGGACCTTTGAGGTTCTCAGCAGGTGGACGGTCCCCTACTTTCCTGTATTGTAAGAACAACTCTGTTCCTGCTCTTTTGTGAAATGAGTTTGAGGGAACAGTGTATGTTTATGGTTAATAACAGGTTCGATTTGGGTTAGGAATCATTCTGTGCGATGAATAATAGTGTTGGAAACCTGTGATATTTACAAGAATATAGAGGTGAAATATAAGTAAGAAAACAGAAATCTAGGTATGATTTGAAGCCCAGAAGGGCATTGAGCCCTTGATTGGGATACTTAGCTACGAATTATGTTCTGCAAATATGTCTCATATAATTCGATATACAATGGCATAGGACCTTGTACCTTGGATGATTGAATGTAGAAGAGAACATCCAGTCAAAAAGGGATAGTTGCTAGGATCATGAAGCTAGTCGGTAGGTTTAGGTGGAAGAGTGAGTATATGATTTGCACCAAAAGTTCTTTAGCAATAGGGTTTCGGTTAGAGACTGAATTTAAATGTCAGCACATATGAAGAGTCAGTCACTAGGATGAGCTGGGGAAAATATGCAGAAAAGCAGATATCAATAGAGACATTACAAAATTAGGCAAAGTATAAAGTGACTGATAGGATTAGACATGTTCAACAGTGTTGAGTTTCAATATATAATCTTAGGAAGAAACAAATATGTAGTCACCAATAGGATTGGCATTTGAGAGCATTACGCAACCTGGACATGGATGTTTTTAGTAATCCGTGTTCACTTTCCATTTAGGCCTTGGTACAATCATAAGTATGGCCATTAAATTTTTTGTCCAGAATATTACTGGGATAAAATGTATATGTAGATCAGGTGACATGAGTATTTCTTCCACCATTTCTGGGAGCAATATATTAAAGACGTAAAATTAGTATTGGGGTTACAAAGAGGTGCACCCTGTGTCTATGAATATAGAGATAAAGCATGAATAGACCATACTGTGAATAAATAATATAACTTGTTCCAATTTTAAATAATGGATTTAACTGATATCTGAAAAATTACAGGAAATCTTATATTGATATACAATCATTCATTCCAAAAAATTATACATCTAATTGTAATATTAGTGTTTTGGTTTATCATGAAGAGTGTGTGAGTTTTGCTTCAAAAGTGATTATGGAAATCGAAAATAATGTGTTTGGAAAGAAGTCTCATAAAAAGACCAGTCAGGAAACCTGGAGGAATACATATGTTGTGAAGCAGGAAGTGATTGAAAGTAAAACAAATGCCTATAAGTTTGCTAATTTGTGGATGAAATATATATCCAATGATGTGCATAAACTCATGAAATATTAATGTACCAGTGTTGGGTAAAAATGAACCTCAAAATACACATCATGTCCCATAGGAATCTACTTGCATTGATATTAAACTGGGTCAGTTACTGTAGAAATATTAGGATTCGCGTGCATCATTCACCAAAGTTAGTATTCTTTTTTTTTAAATTTTTATTTATGGTTGTTAAAAACATTACATAGTTCTTGATATATCATATATCGCATTTTGATTCAAGTGGGTTATGAACTCCCATTTTTACCCCGTATACAGATTGCAGAATCACATCAGTTACACATCCATTGATTCACATATAGCCATACTAGTGTCTGTTCTATTCTGCTGCCTTTCCTATCCTCTACTATCCCCCCTCCCCTCCCCTCTCCTCCCCTCGTCTCTCTCTACCCACTCTACAGTAATAAATTTCTCCCCCTTGTATTATTTTTCCCTTTTCCCGCACTTTCTTTTGTATAAAATTTTGTATAACCCTGAGGCTCTCCTCCCATTTCCATGCAATTTCCCTTCTCTCTCCCTTTCCCTTCCACCTCTCATCCCTGTTTAGTGTTAATCTTCTTCTCATGCTCTTCGTCACTACTCTGTTCTTAGTTACTCTCCTTATATCAAAGAAGACATTTGGCATTTGTTTTTTAGGGATTGGCTAGGTTCACTTAGCAGAATCTGCTCTAATGCCATCCATTTCCCTGCAAATTCTAAGATTTTGTCATTTTTAAATGCAGAGTAATACTCCATTGTGTATAAATGCCACATTATTTTTATTCATTCTTCCATTGAAGGGCATATAGCTTGGTTCCACAGTCTTGCTATTGTGAATTGTGCTGCTCTGAACATCGATGTAGCAGTGTCCCTGTAGCATGCTCTTTTTAGGTCTTTAGGTTTTAGACCGAGAAGGGGAATATCTGGGTCAAATGGTGGTTCCATTGCCAGCTTTCCAAGAAATCTCCATACTGCTTTCCCATTTGGCTGCACCAATTTGCAGTCCCACCAGCAATGTACAAGTTTACCTGTTTCCCCATATCCTCGACAGCACTTGTTGTTGTTTGACTTCATAATGGCTGCCAATCTTACTGGAGTGAGATGGTATCTTAGGGTGGTTTTGATTCACATTTCTCTGACTGCTGGAGATGGTGAGCATTTTTTTATGTACTTGTTGATTGATTGTATGTCCTCCTCTGAGCAGTGTCTGTTCAGGTCCTTGGCCCATTTGTTGATTGTGTTATTTGTTATCTTATTGACTAATTTTTTGAGTTCTTTGTATACTCTGGATATTAGGGCTCTATCTGAAGTGTGAGGAGTAAAGATTTGTTCTTAGGATGTAGGCTCCCTATTTACCTCTCTTATTGTTTCTTTTGCTGAGAAAAAACTTTTTAGTTTGAGTAAGTCCCATTTGTTGATTCTAGCTATTAACTCTTGTGCTATGGGTGTCCTATTGAGGAATTTGGAGCCCGACCCCACAGTATGTAGATCATAGCCAACTTTTTCTTCTATCAGGCGCCGTGTCTCTGATTTGTTATCAAGCTCCTTGATCCATTTTGAGTTAACTTTTGTGCATGGCGAGAGAAAGGGATTCAGTTTCATTTTGTTGCATATGGATTTCCAGCTTTCCCAGCACCAATTATTGAAGATGCTATCCTTCATCCATTGCATGCTTTTAGCCCCTTTATCAAATATGAGATAGTTGAAGTTTTGTGGATTGGTTTCTGTGTCCTCTAATCTGTACCATTGTTCCACCCGCCTGTTTTGGTACCAGTATTATGCTATTTTTGTTACTATTGCTCTGCAGTATACTTTGAAGTCTGATATCGCTATATCGCCTGATTCACTCTTCCTGCTTATCATTGTTTTTGCTATTCTGGGTCTTTTATTTTTCCATATGAATTTCATGATTGCTTTCTCTATTTCTACAAGAAATGCCATTAGGATTTTGATTGGCATTGCATTAAACCTATAGAGAACTTTTGGTAATATCGCCATTTTGATAATGTTAGTTCTGCCTATATATGAACAGGGTACATTTTTACATCTTTTAAGATCTTCCTCTATTATTCTCTTTAGGGTTCTGTAGTTTTCATTTTATGAGACTTGCACCTCTTTTGTTAGGCTGATTCCCAATTATTTTTTTTAGGATATTGTGAATGTAGTGGTTGTCCTCATTTCCGTTTCAGAGGATTTTTTGCTGATATACAGGAATGCCTTTGATTTATGCGTGTTGATTTTATATCCTGCCACTTTGCTGAATTCATTCATTAGCTCTATTAGTTTCTTTGTAGACCCTTTTGGGTCTGCTAGGTATAGAATCATGTCATCTCTAATAGTGATAATTTAAGTTCTTCTTTTCCTATTTTTATGGCTTTAATTTTTTTGTCTGTCTAATTGCTCTCGCCAGTGTTTCACGAACTATGTTGAACAGAAGTGGTGAAAGAGGGCATCCCTTTCTTGTTCCAGATTTTAGGGGGAATGCCTTCAATTATTCTCCATTCAGAATGATGCTAGCCTGAGGCTTAGCAGAGATTGCTTTTACAATATTGAGGTATGTTCCTGTTATCCCTAGTTTTTCTAGAGTTTTGAACATAAAGGTATGCTGTACTTTGTCGAATGCTTTCTCTGCATCTATCGAGATGATCATATGGTTCTTATTTTTAAGTCTATTGATGTGATGAATAACATTTATTGATTTCCCTATATTGATCCAGCCTTGCATCCCACGGATGAGTCCTACTTGATCATGTACACAATTTTTTTGATATGCTTTTGTATCTGATTTGCTAGAATTTAATTGAGGATTTTTGCCTCTAGGTTCATTAGAGATATTGGTCTGTAGTTTTCTTTCTTTTAAGTGTCTTTTTCTGGTGTAGGAATCAGGGTGATGGTGGCCTCATAGAATGAATTTGGAAGTTCTCCTTCTTTTTCAATTTCCTGAAATAGCTTGAAAAGCATTGGTATTAGTTCCTCTTTAAAGGTTGTGTAAAACTCTGCTGTATACCCATCGGGTCCTGGGCTTTTCTTACTTGGTAGTGTTTTGATGGTTTCTTCTATTTCCTCAATTGATATCGGTCTGTTTAGGTTGTCTATAACCTCCTGACTCAATCTGGGCACATCAAATGACTTAAGAAATTTATCGATGCCTTCACTCTCTTCTATTTTATTGGAGTATAAAGATTCAAAATATTTTCTTATTATCTTCTGTATTTCTGAAATATCTCTTGTGATATTGTCTCTTTCATCCCGTATGCTAGTAATTTGAGTTCTCTCTCTTTTTTTCTTCATTACCATGGCTAAGGTTCTGTCGGTTTTATTTATTTTTTCAAAGAACCAAATGGGTTGACGTGTCCTCCGCGCTGGCAGGCCGCTGGGCCTGTTTCTGCCTTCGGTTGCAGGTCTGCCTACAACCGAATGGGTTTGGGTTTGTGGTTCTGTCTCATGTTCTGAGAATAGGTAGGAAAGGCGTTTTTTGTTTTTTTTTGTTTTTTTTTTTTTTTTGGTTTTGAGTGGACTGTTCTAGTAAGTCGTTTGACAAGGCGAGTGTTTCTTTGTCTGTGTATCCCACTGTGTCTGGTGTTGTACAAATTAGAAAAGAAAATGCATTAATGGATGTGTCCTGTCTAGTATAAATCTTCCCAAAATTCATCCTGCCCAATATATGAATGAACTGCAGCTTGTCTTATCAATGTGAAACACCTGCTATCTTCCTAAGTTGCTGGTTTCTTCCTAAATTCTGGCCACTCTGCAGAATAGGCTCACGGTTTTGTGTACAAGATATGTACCACCTCCAAGCTCTCTGACATGGCCAAGTACTGGAGAGCTGAAGAGAATGGCGAGCATCTCAGAAAACTCAGATATCAGTGGGACCAGGAAACTCTCAGTTGAGAGACCCTGCTTTGGACTTTTTGTTTAAGTACTGTTCTCTTGCACTGAATATCTGGAAGGATTTTGCTTCTGGCCACCCCTTTGTGAAGCCTGAAGAATACATTTTGAAATGGAAATGAATGGGCATCACCTGTGGCTCTTTGCTTTATTGCTTTCGAAAGGGATGTGGCTGAATTAGCCTCTTGGCCTTGTTTGTGGCTGTGATTTAGATTCTAAGCACATGATGGATCTAAAGAATGATTCCACCTAGGTCTGGTTTGGTCCATCTTCGCCACATTAAAAAAAGAGAGGCTGATTCAAACACGTCCCTTCGTCCTGACTAGGTTGTTTGCCATAGAAGATGACTTTTGCTCTCTCAGGTCCTTCATAGCTGCCTATATCTTCTCCAGGGATCATTTCTGCATGGACCTTTGAGGTTCTCAGCAGGTGGAAGATCCCCTACATTCTGTATTGTAAGACCAGCTCTGGCCCTGCTCTTCTATAAAGTTAGATTGAGGGAACTGTGTATGGTTAGGTTTAATACCTGGTTCAATTTGGGTTATGAATCATTCTGCGGGATGCATAATGGTATTGGGAACCTGCGATATTCACAAGAATATATAGGTGAAATATAAGTATGAAAACAGAAATCTAGGTAAGATTTGAAGCCCAGAGGGCATTGGGCCGTTGATTGGGATACTTAGCATTTAATTATGTTCTGCACAGATGTCTCAGATAAATCGATATACAATGGCATAGGACCTTGTACCTTGGATGATTGAATGTCGAAGAGAACATCCAGTCAAAAAGGCATAGTCAGTAGGATTAAGAAGATAGTCGGTAGGTTTAGAAAGACGAGTGAGTATAGGATTTGGACCAAAAGTTCTTTAGCAACAGGGTTTCGGGTAGAGAGTGAATGTAAACGTGAGCACATGTGAAGAGTCAGTCACAATGATGAACTGGGGAAAATATGTCAGGAAGCAGATATCAACAGAGACATTAATAAATCAGGCAAAGTATAAAGTGAGTGATAAGATTAGATATTTTCAATATGGTTGAGGTTGAATATATAATCTTAGAAAGAAACAAATATGTAATTACGAATTGGATTGACATTTGAAAGATTTGGCAATATGAACATGGGTGCTTTTAGTTGTCCTTGCTCAGTTTCCATTTAGGCTTTGGTAGAATCTTAAGTGTTATCTTCGCTTTTTTTGTCCAGAATATTACTGTGATAAATGTATATGTAGATCAGGTGACATGAGTATTTCTTCCACCATTTTTTTTAGGAATAATTGGAAGACGTATAAATTAGTCTTGGGGGTACAAATAGGTGTAACCTTTGTTTATGAATATAGAGATAATGCATGAATAGTCCATACTGTGAATAAATAATATAACTGGATCTACTTTAAATAATGGATTGAATTATTATCTGAAATTATATATGAAATCATATATTGATATACAATCATTCATTCCAACCAGTTATACAACTAATGGAAATATTAGTGTTATGGTTTATCATGAAGGTTGTGTGAGTTTTGGTTCAAAAATGATTATGGAAAACGAAAATAATGACTTTGGAAAGAAGCCTCATTAAAAGACCAGTGAAGAAACATGGAGAAATACATGTGTTCTGAAGTAGGAAGTGATTGTAAGTAAAAAAAATGCCTATGAATTTGTGAACTTGTGGATGAAATACATATCCTATGATGTGCATAAACTGAAGAAATAGTAATGTACCAGTGTTGAATAAAAATGAACATCAAAAAGCACATCATGTCCCATAGGAATCTACTTGCATTGATGTTATACTGGATCAGTTACTGTAGAAATATTAGGATTTGTATGCACCATTCACTGAAGTTAGTTGTCAGTACTAGGAAAGAAATATGTAGTTCAGGTAGATGAATATTTGTGAGAATAATCTTGTGAAATTTTGATTATAAATCCACACATATGAATATGAATGAATTTAGGGAGTGTATAATAAGACACATATATTACATATTTTGATAAATCTGTAGAGTGTGTATATATATATACAGACACACACACACACACACACACACACACACACACAACCAGATATTAAAAACTAGCAAAATATATGCCGATCAAAATTCATCATGAAATATATATCATAAAGATCCAAAAATATTCTTTTGACTGAACATGGGTTTATGTATAGTGTTGTTCTACTGGGAAGCTCACCCATAGGTTGAATTTTCAGTTCCAACACCATTTTGGAAGAGTGATGTCTTCTCACACTTTGTATCTGCCAAGTCATGTAACTCACAAGAATGTACGTGTGATCCCCGTAGGATTCTATTTGTGCATATAAAAATACATGTGCTGAATAAGCTCCAGAGAAAGGGAGACAGTAATTCACATATTTGTTAACTTTAAAAACACATGGAGAACTATTTCAATTAAAAATTGACTAGATTTATAACACCTACCCTTTCTCATGCAAAAGTCAATTTCAACTCTGAACTGCGTGTATTTATATACTGTTTTGGTTATTTTTCTCTATCATATTAGGATTAGTAGTCAGAGTCTAGTAGAATATGGGTTAGTGTCAGGTATTCAGAAATTCGAATGGAAAATAGGAAAATTAATCTAATATGTATGCAAATATGTGCTACAAAAAATCTTCCCACTCTCATCCAGAACAATGCCTTGACATTACCTTCGCCCCAAGTTAGACACATTTAGAGAAGAAGAGTTAAAAAATCTGTGATTACATTTCTGGAATGGAAAATGCTCATGAGTGCACAAAATTGGAGGTGGTATAGGAGTTTCTAAAAGTAAGGACAGGGTACACACTCCACAAACTTGGAGCTCTGCCAGCCTAACACTTTTTGAGAAACTGCCACTGAGGTTGTGCACTTGAAATATATGTTGTTGTCAGGAGTTAAGTTTCCTTTGCAGTGACACCCTCAAAGCTGGGTGTGCGTCTCTGAGACCTTGAGGACATAGTTTCTTATTTTCCAATGTACACGAGGCAGCAGTGCTGAAGTCTCTCTTTGTAGGTTAACTGTGGCGACTGGGGCTTAGTGTCTCCCCATGTGGAATGTGAAGCCAATTGGTCATCCTCCACTTTTTGTGGTGTTTCTTGCTGCTGCACTGGGAGTTTGGTATTTGCTTCTTGAAATACAACAGTTCAACTGGTACACCGTGCTGGAGGGAATTCTGTCAAGTGTGGTGGGTCAGGGTCTGCAAGAAAGTGCACCATCCAGGCTTCGCTGAAACTTTAGTGACACACCATAAATTTTGGCCTTCCCTGGCCAGACAACGACCCTCTCTGAGGCTCTAATTGTCCTCATAATTTCTGATATTGGGACCAGCAAAAATAAATAAATTAACTACCATTTGTGTCATGCTTGTCAAAGTTCTGTTTTCTGTAACCCCCCTTTTGTGTAACTTTCTGGGCCATATAGCTGGGCTATAGGAAAGGCGGGGTTGCTGTTTTGTTCCTGCCGTTTTGGGAGGGAGAGGCAGCCCAGCTGGTTGACATAATAAGCTTGCCTCAATTTGATTTTAGTTGGAGTCAGGGTTCTTTTTTTGCTTTCTCATCTAACCTTTTTGAGTTTCCCAGCAAGATGACCCTGCCGACCAGATCACAAGACCAGACTGCTGGAAATTCTGAATCAGGCCTTCCCTCCAGGGCTCCGGGCTGGAGAGCCACTCTAGGGGGTGCACATCTTGAGATGTTCCAAGGCCTTTGAGTGAGCGTTCGGTCCCAGGAGCACTGCAGTGAACCACCTCACTAAAACTATTAGCAAGCACCTGGTGGAGGAGGCCTCAATAATTAAGTGCTGCCTTTATAACATCGGATATCCGTTAAAGGAAGATCTGTTCTGATGACATAGAGGTGTCCTGGGGAGGCTCACATATACTCCTTTTCGGGACAGTAATGAGAATCATTCTGTCTTCTGTTCTGTTCTGTAGGAAATTCCTCTGGAATGGTAGAGAGGTGCTGATTGGCATGCACGTGGTCCTACTTCGGAGCTTTAGCAAGACGTTGCATTGCTCCTCTGTTTTTCTGTTTCGAGTCCGGGTTTCTGTTTTTTGTGTTTTGTTCTGTGTTCTATGTTTTTCTTGTTTGTTTTGTTCTGTGATTTCTGTGGCAAAATCTTAACTATATTGGACGTGAAAATGGGTAACAAAGCAAGTAAAACTGACATCCCTTTGGACTGTGTTTTAAGGAACTGCGATGAACTTTACCCCCCTTTGTTAAGCAGAATGAGAGAAGCCCCTAGCTGGGTGCCTGGAGCACACCCACTGAAGAGGACAATGCCTGCTGTGGACCTGAGAACTGAGTATCTCCCAGGTTAAAAAGTGAATCTCCATTAAAACCCCTTGTCCCTCCAGATCCAGAGAGTCACAACATTTGGGCAGAGTCCCCTGTGTTTTTCCTTTGTTACCAAAGCAATAACCCCCCCCCCTTTTTCTTTTTCTAAAAACCTTGTCCTCATTATTAAATTGGCATTAATTGGCTTCAAGGTCAGGAGCCGAACTTTAAGTTACAAATTTTGCTACATCCCCCCGCCCCCACTTAGTCCTGGAACTTTTTTAGAACTGACTACTTAAATGTTAGTAAAGTAAATGTAGCATGCTTGGGGTGGATCCAAACCAGAGTAGCTGATCCTGTAAGTAAAAGGAGGGACTGAGGGACTCCCAGCAGCTGCCGAAGCCCTGCTGCTTCAGGGAATTCCCTCCTTTCTTCCCTGCACTGTAAGGATTATGCCACCTCTGTCTTCTAAAAAAGAGAAAAAGAAAAAGAGGACACTAAATGCATTAAAGTCACCATGGAGACCCTTGATTGTACATTTCAGGTGGCCCCTCTTTTAAAACATCTTTTCCCCCCCTGTTGACATCTATGGTGCCACTGGTGTAGGAGATTTTTCTCTTATCTGCTCTGGTTTAAAGGGTTCTGTCTGACAGCCATAGTCTGGACCTCCTTTCTTTCTGTCTTGTGTCTTTGTTTCTGGCCCTTTAAGACACATGCAATAATGTGTTGATATTATAAATTGTTTTTGGGGAATGATCTTAGCTGAATGTGTGTCTAAATGATGATGTTTTATTGTAACAATCTGGTATCTGAATGGGTTTTTGAAGCATTGCACAATCTTGCAGTTAAAAGTCGGGTTTAGGTAATTGTTTAGTTTATGATTTCAGATAATTCATGCCAGAGAACTTAAATACTAAGGATGGAAAACTAAAGAACTCTACTTCCAAGTTGGCAAGTAACTTCCCAATCACTCAGTCTTTTTTTTTCACCAATTTTGAATTGGGTAGCCTGGGAAAATGTCACTTTGTGCACCAGAGCATTAATCTGGACAAGTATTGTAAATCATAGTATGATATCTGTTGACAAAACAAGATGTAAAGATATAAAATTTTGTGAATTGTATCTTAAACTTGTACCATAATTTTCAACATCCGAACCTGAAAATTATGGTTAAAATGCCTTAGGCCTGAGGTGTCTGCTCAGAATAGCAGTTTTTTCTTCCTCCTTCCAGACCTCAGCCATGATTTATTTTGAAAGGCAAATGAAAGAAGCCTGCAAGATTATTAGGAGACTGATCTGAGGCCTAAGAAAAAAAAGGTAAATTGTATGGTATTTACTAATTACTGACCAGTCATTTTTTCTAGGACTCTTATTTTTTTCCTTAGATACTTTATTTTTTTTTTTTGAGCTCATGATTTTGATCATACAGACCTAGGTTAATGTTTTTCTGATCAGTACTATCTTTGACCAACTTTGGAATTTTTGAAACATTGCAATGGAGATTTCACCTGCGAAAAGCTAAAAGGCCTTTACTATTATTACGTGTGCTCAATTTTGTTATGTGTTGTATGTCTATGTATACATATGTCCGTATATTATATATATGATACACAAATTAACATATATAAGGAGCACTCATAAAAAAAGCGCTCATATAAACAAATTTTAAAAAGTGGATCCAAAGGTCTTTAATTCACGTGATTTAAATGGTTCAATTAAATTGGATAAACAGATAAAAATAAATGTTTTTAAATTTAAGCTTTCAAGTTTTTCTAGGTATTCAAAAATCTAATAAAATGTTAATATCTACAAAATGTCTAATATGCCTTGTTTCTAGGACTTTTCCTTCAACATAAAAATGGTTTACACTCTTCAATACATTTGTCTAATATTTTGATAAATAAGTAAAGTAAATTTGATATGGGATTACTCATTCATGAGTACTTTTGTTAGATATCTGATTGACTTCCTAACGTCTGTATAAGTATGACTAAAGTCTGTAAAGGATAGTAAAAATCAATCATGTGTTAAAGAGACAAAAATTTCTTAAAACATAAGTTTACCCATAGAATTGTGTTTATTAAGTTTTATTTTTTCTAGAGCAAGAAACCATAGAAATTAAACAACTGATTAAATTAGAACTGTTAATTTAAGAGCACTGTATTGCCATTTCTTTAAAAGCTAAACTTGGTTAATGTAGAAACATCAATGTAATTGTGATGCTACTAATGTGCTCATATCAGGTATGCAAGTCTGTAAGGTAAAAATTTTAAAAGAGGATTATATCAAGCTAGTGTTCTGAAGTTGTACGGTAAAAAATGTATTGGGGATTTATTCACCTGTTACCAATAAGATATGCAAAGTTTTATGTTACTTTTTACATTGGGGAACAATTTAAATGTATTTATGTTAATTAGAGCCTAATCTATGTAAAGGTTAAAAACTTTCAGCATTTCTTTAATTCATGTTTTAAAAGTGATATTATATGTTGTTAGCTAATGTTCATGTGACCTCAAACAATTTATGTAAACTTAGTAAAATAATATTTAAAAAATAAAGATCAGCTTTAGAACTAAAACACTTAATATTTATAAAGAGCCCTGCCTTACCTGAGATAAGGCTGTGTGTCCCATCTTACTACATGTGAGAATGACTACAAAAGCAGTAGGTCAGATTTTATTTCTTTAAAGTTATGTTAAAAGTTCTTTTTTTATGTCAAAATAACTAGGATCTCAAACAGGGGATATAATGTATTACTCAGCCAAAAAATTCAGTGTAGCTATTACACGAACTAAGTATTTTTACTCTTGTTATAAAATTTTATTTTGTAATTTCCTTATATGTGATCTAGATTCTCTGTTAGTGTTTTACAGAAGTGTTGCTTTAAGAACAAAACATGGGTTAATTTCAGAGAGTAAGTTATCACCTACAAGACAGACAGAATAATACAGATCCCAATTAATAAAAAGATAAATAATTATAAAGTTATAGACATTAAAGCCCAGTGCTCTTAATATAAGGATGTTAAAATTTATTTGATGGATGTTTAAGATTAGGATTTAAAATTAAATTTAAATGAAAAGGGCCAAAAAAAACCCAATATTTGTCTCTTGCCCTCTGAGTCAGTCTGAATCCAGGGAACAGGGGACTTCACTAAAGAGTTTTGCAACTCTGGGCCACATAAACTCCCCATCAGGGAGTTTAATGAGACCACTGGAGAACAGAAAGCCAATCAGTGCATTTGCTATGAAGAGGACAGTCATCAGAGAAGGGAAAAATCCCTGATGCTTCCCAGGGAAGCCACATGGTCAAGCAAGACCTGGACCCACCTAGCGCAAATGGCTCTAGAAGAACTGAGAAAGTGCTCTCAAGTTTCCCCAGGAATGACTCCCATGAAAGCTCAGCTGACTGTTAACAATAGATAGAAACAAAAGTCAGTTTGACTTCTTCATCTTAAACACTTAGCAAAGACAATGAAAACCAAAATACAGCCATTCCTGGGCATTTTAAATAATAATAATAATAATAATAATAATAATAATAATAATAATAATAATACTATTTTAAGGTATACACTTTATGTTAGCCTCCCAAAATAAGTAAGACTGGAGGCTACAAAGAAGGATTCTCAGAGAGGAATGCCTGATACTTATTAAAAGAGACTATCAAGAAGAGCTGCCAGAGGCAGAAATTTTCAGTTTAAGGCCTAAAGATATTCCTAACCTACACAGGTAAGTTTGGTGTTTGCTAGTACGATTATCCAGCATTGAGTATCAGAATTAAAGGTTTCCTCTATTAGACACAGAGGTCATACTGGTAAAAGGATTTTGCAAGATCAGATGACATTAAATTATTAAACTGTATCTTATGGGGAGGGACAACTGTAATACTAAAAGTTAAATATTAAGTTGACAGTCTTGATAACTGGGAATATTAAAGACCAGTGAGGGAAATTCTATAGAGTGACATGTTCCAGCTGAAGCAACATTTATTCAGTACTCATGGTTTTTGTTTCTCTCATAGAAGAACCCATCCCCAGATGACTTTACAACCTGTTCTTCCTTAACGAGACTTCAAAACGAACTGATTTCTAAAAGACAATTCATGTCCCTCAACTACTTCTAAAAGGCAACTCATGGCCCTCACACCATGCCTACTCACGTCACCCTCTCTCAGCTCAGAAGAATCCAAAATGGGTGACGCCTCTCTTATTACAACAATGGAGCCAAATATAAATAGACTATCAATACAAGTAATTAATTAAGTCAGGTAAAATCAGGGAGACTGGTTTTGGGTGAGTTCTAAAAATTTGGAGACTTTTACCTGAGGGATTAAAATTTCCTCAGTGCTCTTCCCCCAATCTATCAAAGATTTGAAAGGGACACAGAGAAAAGGGGAAAATGATAGACCCAACCTGATCTTTTATTAAAATTGGGAGCCATCTTGCCATAAAGCATGAAAAGATAATTTTGGCTTTACCATAAATTACTGAAAATTCTGAACCTGTTTGGAATGCCTGCCAGTGACTTGAACTGACCCATGTCTTGCTCTCTGACCTGATAGCAACCCTTTTTGAAACTTTAGTGACATATCATAAATATTTGCCTTCCCTGGCCAGACAGCAACCCTCTCTGAGGCTCCATTTTACAGCAAAAAAAAAAAATGTAAACTACCATTAGTGTGATGCTTGTCAGAGTTCTGTTATCTCTAACCCCCATTTTGTGTAACTTTCTGGGCTATAAAGCTGTGCTGTAGAAAAGCTGGGGTTGCTGTCTTGTTCCCGCCGTTTTCGGAGGGAGAGGCAGCATGGCCAGTGGAAATAATAAGTTTAATTTAATTTGATTTCTATTGGAGTCAGTGGTCTTTTCTTGTGTCCTGATCTAACAGGTAAACACTCCAAAAACTTGCAGCTCTGCTGGCCTAAAGACTTCTTGAGACACTTCCCTTGAGATTGGGCACTTGAAATATATCTTGTTTTAAGGAGCTTTAGCATCCTTTCTAGTGGGACCATCAAAGCTGGGTCTGCATCTATGTGACCTGGAGGACATGGTTTCTTATATTCCAATGAACATGAGGCAGCAGTGCTGAATTCTCTCTTTGTAGGTAAACTGTGGCCACTGGGTGCTAAGTGTCTCCTCGTGTGGACTGTGAAGACATTTGGTCATCCTCCACATTTATTGCTGTTTCTTGCTGCTGCACTGGGATTTTGGTATTTGCTTCAAGAAATACAAGGAGTTCAACTGGGACCCAGTGCTGGAGGGAGTTCTGTCACGTGTGGTGGGTCAGAGTCTGCAGGAGAATGCACCAACCAGGCTTCTATCCCACAGAGCCTGCCCCCTTGACCATAGCAACCTGATTCTGAACATTGCCCTGAAATTTCTCCATATAACAAGATGCCTTTACATAGAAGGTTCTGCTGGCTGCACCATGTCAGTCACAACCCATTTGGAAGTAAATGGCAGATCCACATGGCCCCACCACAGATGTTTTATCACACACCTGCACAACACTGCTCTATGACCACTAATCAGGAGGCTCCAACTTACTGACATCTCTGTTCTACACCATTATCATAAAACCCAGTAAATTAAGGCACTGTCTGGTACACTTAAAATAGCAACAGGACATCCAAGATTTTCCAGTGCCACCTGGTCATGGGAATTTCAAAAATTTCATGATATTTATGTAGGCATTCTTCAAGGATGAAGTCGGAGGCACTGTGGGTTTCAATTCATTCAGGAACCATTAAATGTTGAGGAAGATCATTTCAATGAAAACTCTGGAGAAATCTCACAGGCAAGGCTTCCCACAGAGTGGGCAAAAGGTTACATGAAGCCAGGCCCATAGAGGTCTACAATGAGAGGTCCTTGTGTGTTTTGACTCTCAACTATGGATGCCAAGGCTTTCAAAATAAAATCATATGATATCATGGCTGAGATTCCCTGTGTTCTGTGGAAAGCCACCCTTGGTCTACATCTCAGTTTTCAAGGGCGACTCTCATGCGTGGCCTCCAAAAATGCCAACACAAATAATGGCAATACTTTTTTGAGGTCAGTTCCACAACGCAGTCTCAAAGGGTAATCACACCAGAGTTTAAACCCCGGTGGACCCAGTCATCTTTTCCAATCGCCACACAAATGACCACAATTAAAACCAAAACACTTCCACATAGCCCTCATATTCTTCCATATAGACACTCATCATAACCTCTGGCTGGAGGTTTCCATGAGGGGCACATCTAAAAACAGGGTCCAAAATAAGCTCCTTTTCCCCTCATTTGCCTAAAGTCTTTGTGGCCGGGACAACTTTCCTGTGAACCAGGAGTGATCAAATAGGCCTGCTCTTAATACTGCTCTGCTTCTCCAATTTGAGGCCTACTGACAGTCTGGTATAGATTCTTCATGTGATTTGGAGTCATGAGGAAACCCAAGCACCACTACAGGGCTTTGATGTACTAATTTGACCCAAGGGATCCCTATTTTCACTTGATGGATGTCCGGAAACTAAGAGAGATAGGCAAGAAGCTTCATCCACAATTACTGATTTTTTTGCCATTTTGGTTTTGGATGTACACATGGCATCATTCTTTAGATCCATCTGGTGTTGAGAATCTAAGCGACAACCTCACACAGGGCCAAGATGCTGATTCAGACACATCCATTTTAAAAGCAATTAAGCAAAGAGCCACAGGTGATGCCCATTCATTTCCATTTGAAATCTATTTTCTTCAGGCTTCACAAAGTGTGACCTGAGGCAAAGACCTTCCTGACATTCAGGGCAACAGAAAAATAGGTAAGCAAAAGGCCCAAAGCAGGGTTTCTCCACTGAGACTTTCCTATTCACACGGATATCTGAGTTTTCTGAGATGCTCTCATTCTCTTCAGCTATTCAGTACATGGCCATTTCACAGAGCTTGGAGGTGGTACATACCTTGGACACAAAACCATGAGCCTATTCTGGATAGATGACTGAATTCAGGAAGAAAACTGGAACTTTGGAAGATAATAGGTATTGCACATCAATAAGGCTAGCCACTCTCTATTCATAAATTGGGCAGGATGAATGCTGGGAGCTTTCTACTAGACACAACACATCCATTGATGCATTCTCTTTACTATTGTCTACAACCACTGACACAGTAAAATACACAGACATAGAAACACTCACCTTGTCAAATGACAAACAAGAAACAGTCCACCCCAAACCAAACAAACCGACTTTTCTACCTATTCTCAGAAAATGTGAAAACCACATACTCACACCCACACTCAAAAAGGTACCTCCTTCCCCCAAGTAGGTCTGTGACTCTATGGAGTGTCTTCTAACTGGTGAGCAATACTATGTTCCCCCGAAATTGCCTCTACAGTCTCAGATCTTGTCTCCTTTTCCAACTCTGTGAAGTTGCCATGAGCCAGTGGTGAGCAACTACCTGCTTTCCCAGGAAAGGACCCTCTTCATAGCTCTCCTGTCATTTTGCCATCCTCACATCAGTAGGTACCAAGAAAAGCTGACCCTGTCCTTGGTAAATCCAAACAATTGAGTTCACTGGGACTGGGACTGGGACTGCCTCTGGGTCTCTGGCTTCCTGGATACCATGTTCAGAGAGTTCCATCAACAAGGA
The DNA here is from genome assembly GCF_048772815.1 of Callospermophilus lateralis. Lineage (NCBI taxonomy): Eukaryota > Metazoa > Chordata > Mammalia > Rodentia > Sciuridae > Callospermophilus > Callospermophilus lateralis. The sequence goes on from NW_027516877.1 coordinate 355,764, forward strand.
AGTTAGGTAGGTCAATTCCTTCAGCAACTGAATGAGGTCACTGCCGTGACAATCACTTTGTCCTAACAGTTGCTTCCAAGAGTCCCATGAGATGGAGCCTGCCCCTACTTCCTGTGACACTGTCACAAGTTAGAATGGTATATCAACCATAGGCACCCAGGAACAGCTCTCCACACAGGCCTGGTTTGGTCCAGCTTTACATTAAGAAGAGAGAGGCTGATTCAGACACATCCCTTCAATCTGACCAGGGTTTTTGCCATGGAAGATGACTTTTGCTTTCTTAGTTCCTCAATAGCTGCCTACATCTTATCCAGGGATCATTTCTGCATGGACCTTTGAGGTTCTCAGCAGGTGGAAGAACCCCTACATTCCTGTATTGTAAGACGAACTCTGTACCTGCTCTTCTGTAAAGTGAGATTGAGGGAACAGTGTATGGTTAGGGTTAATAACAGGTTCTATTTGGGTTAGGATTCATTCTACGAGTTGATTAATGGTATTGGACACCTGCGATATTTACAAGAATATACAGGTGAAATATAAGTTTGAAAACAGAAATCTAGGTAAGATTTGAAGCCCAGAAAGGCATTAGGCCCTTGAGTGGGATACTTCGCTTTGAATTATATTCTGCACAGTTGTCTCAGATGAATCAATATCAATGGCATAGGACCTTGTACCTTGGATAATTGAATGTCGAAGAGAACATCCAGTCAAAAATGGATAGTCAGTAGGATTAGGACATAAGTCCGTAGGTTTAGTAAGAAGAGTGAGTATAGGAGTGGGAACAAAAGTTCTTTAGCAATAGGCTTTCGGGTAGAGAGTGAAAGTAAATGTCAGCACATGTGAAGAGTCAGTCACAATAATGATCAGTGATACTATGTAGGGAAGAAGATATCAATAGAGACAGTAGGAAATCAGGCAAAGTATAAAGTGAGTGATAGGATTAGACATTTTCAACATGGTTGAGTTTGAATATATAATCTTAGGAAGAAACAAATATGTAGTCACCAATAAGATTGACATTTGAGAGCATTAGGCAACCTGGACATGGATTTTTTAGTAATGCATGCTCACTTCAATTTAGGCTTTGGTACAATCATAAGTGTGACATTTTCTTTTTGTGTCCAGAATATTACTGTGATAAAATGTATATGTAGAACAGGTGACATGAGTATTTCTTCCAACATTTCTGGGAGCTACATTTTGAAGATGAATAACTTCGTATTGGGGATGCAAATAGATGTACCCTGTGTCTATAAATAGAGAGATAATGCATGAATAGGCCATAATGTGAATAAATAATATAAGTGGTTCAAACTTTAAATAATGGATTGAATTGATATCAGAAAATATACAGGGAATCTTATATTGATATACAATCATTCATTCCATCCAGTTACACATGTAATGGTAATATTAGAGTTATGGTATATCATGAAGAATGTGTGAGTTTTGCTTCAAAATGATTATGGAAATCGAAATGAATGTTTTTGAAAAGACCTGTCATGAAAAGACCATTCAGGAACCCAGGAGGAATACATGTGTTCTGAAGCCGGAAATGATTGAAAGTGAATCAAATGGCCATAAATTTGTGAACTTGTGGATGAAATATATATCCTATGATGTGAATAAACTGAAGAAAATTTAATATACCAGTGTTGAATAAAATGAACTTCAAAATACACATCATGTCCAATAGAAATCTACTTGCATTGATGTTAAACTGTGTCAGTCACTGTAGAAATATTAGGATTGTATACACCATTCACTTAAGTTACTTTTCAGTACTAGGAAACAAATAAGTATTTCAGGTGGATGTATATTTCTGAGAATAATCTTGTGAAAAGTTGATTATAAATTCACATACATAAACATGAATGAATTTAGGGAGTGTATATAAGACACATATATTTCATATTTTGAAAAATCTGGAGAGTGTGTGTGTGTGTATATATATATATATATATATATATATATATATATATATATATATACAAAACACACACACAGACAAAAAAATGTAGCAATATATATGCCAAACGAAATTCAACATGAAATATATATCATCCATAGATGCAAAAATATTTACTTTACTGAACATGGATTTATGTATAATGTTGATCTACTAGGAAGCTCACCCAAGGTTGAATTTTCAGTTTCAACAGCGTTTATGAAGAGTGATCTCTTCTCATAATTTGTATCTGCCAAGTCAGCCTCCTCACAAGAATGTACGTGTGATTCCAAGTAGGATTCGATATGTGCAGATAAAAATACATGTGCTGAATAGGCTACAGAGAAATGGAGACAGGAATTCACATGTTTGTTAACTTTAAAAACACATGGAGAACTATTTCAATTAAAAATTAACTAGATTTATTACAACTACCCTATATCATGCAAAAGGCAAGTCCAACTATACACCATGGCTCCTCCGAACTGCTTGTATTTCTATTCTGTTTGGGTTATTTTTCTCCATCATATTAGGATTAGTAGTCAGAGTCTAGTAGGGTATGGGTTAGTGTCAGTTGTCCCGGTCGGCCGGACACATCAACGTGGGTAACGAACCTAGTTGGGGAGGAATCGAAGGTCAAGAGACACGACAGATGACAGCAAGATAGGAGTTCTGATCATGCTGCAAACTTTTATTGTTCTCACATTCGAATTCATATGCTGCAGATGGAAAAGCTCTCTTATCGGCAGTTGCTGGATGTCTTCAGAAAGTGAGATAACCTCAGGATGTTTCAGGAAGACAGATGGACGCAGGATGTCTCAGGGAGATAGATGGCTGCGGGATGTCTCCCAGGCAGGATATCTCCCAGGGGGCTGCTTCTTGTCAGTGTAAGGCTATTCTTTGAAGGAGAACTTCCTTCTAGCCCCTGACCTCTCCCCTTTTTTATATAAAATATATGACCATACCTTACTGGCCAATGTTTTAGGGGGTGATAGAGGCTCTGTTTCTCAAGGAGGCCTTAGAATATCTCCTGATCTGAGAGAGCATGTTTACTAGAAGATTTCTTGGTGGCCTTGGCATGTTTTTGGAGGAGACGGCTTTGAGGGGGAAGCATGCCGACCGCCATGCACCAGACCGTGTCACTAAGAGGTCTTATGTTTTGGGATCCGTGGATCCATCCTCCTGCAGTCCATCCTGCACCCTCCGTTATTAGGGCCTAACATCCTCACTCCATGGGTGCATCCTCCCCCAAACGGAGGGGCCCATGGAGGACGAATCCTTATGGCAATGGCAGAAGATGGTTGGTCAGAGCTGTTACTTATAGTTTTATGTAAGAAAAAGAGATCTGTGGGGATGTAAACTTAAGAAATAAGCCTGTGAGAAGGTTAGAACATCCTTTTAAATGTTGGCAGCATGGTCTTCCATCTCCAGATGATGATAGTGAACCTGTATGGGCTTAGAGGCCAAAATATTAATCTGTTCTTTAATAAAGTGTACCAGCCTGTTTATAATGCAGGGGCCTATGGACACCATTAAAAGTAAACCCAACAAAGGGCCTAATAGGGGTACAAGGTAGGGTAGAAATCCATTAAACCCTGTCCAGAGGGGATTTTCAAAAAGTTTCCTTCGTCTCTTTTCTAGATCTTCTTGAAGCTGCTTAATTTTAGAGCGTACTATGCCTGATTTATTGGCATAAAAGCAGTATCGTTCCCCTAAGGCCAAGCAAATACCTCCCTGGTTAGCTGTCAGCAAATCTAAGCCTCGTCTATTTTGAAGAAACACTTCCGCCAGGGAGTCTACTAGGTTCTGCAAATCTTTAATGGTTCCTGATAGAGTTTATACATCATTTATAAGTTGTTGAGACAGGCGAGGTAAGAGTGTATTGCCTGACTAAGCCAGCTGTACCTGTGCCCACAGCAGCTGTTATTCGAAGGCTGGCAAGGAGTTGTAAGGCCTGTATTGCCCGCCTGTGTCTTTTCACTAAGGTGTCTAGACTAGGAATGCATAGAGTTTCGTCTCCTAGGACAATAGTTTTATGAGGGAGTAATAAGGCAAGAACACAGCCAACAGTCCAATTTGCTGGAAGCCTGGGGAAGGCCGAGTTTCCTCCACACATAAAAACTGTGCCATTGGGGGGACAAAGATGGGGTGGGTGAGGAATAGTTTTGTACTGTTGAGCAATTTCCAAAGGAAGTAACTCCAACATCAGTATCATACGTATTATTCTGCATCACGCCTAAAAGACATATTGTAAAAGTGCCTATAGGCTGTACTTTAAAAGGAAATCTGGGTTGGCATGTATTATCATCGTCTATGATAGAATTAATAGAACTGCAATAGGCATGATTGCCCCTGTTGTCATGGAGAGCCAGCAATCACCAGCAAGGGTGGGCTTGGAATTATTAAGGAAGGAGAAGGTAGTTTCCAAAGTATCTAATGTATTGGTATCTAAACCTGGGAGCTGGGATTTAGGCTATATTAAGGGATGATATGTGAGCTCAGGGATTTGGGGTTTCAAAAGTTTGATTATCTGAGGATGCTTGACAGCATCAGTGAATCCTCCACAATCAGAGACCCCTGTAGGTGCCTTAATGGGGCAGCAGGAGGGTTTACCGTCAGGGCCTTGGCACCCAGGTGACTGTAGCTTGGTGTATTTGCCATCTCCTCCCCGGGCAAAAAGAACGAGGGTATAATGAATAGTGGTCCCCCCTGCTGCATGAGTTTTAGTTATGGAGGCTTCAAATCATTGTTCTCCCTGCTTGTTAACACAAATTGAGGCCGACGCATAAGAAGAGACATGCATCTCTTGGGTATGCGTTCAAGTTTCAGAACAATTTTGGAGAGCTTTACTTGTCCTAGGGGGAATAATCTTTGGCTTGATAACACATACCCATTTAGGCTGATGAACTCCTCCGAGCTTATGGTCAAACTCAGCACAGAGGTAAGCCACCTTAGTCACGCAGTCAGCAGTCTGGGTCCAACTAGTGGGAGCATGAGTCCAAGATCCTCCCTTGCATTCACAGGGAGGGCCAAAAAGGTACTCCATGATGTTGGAAGGTGGAGGACCAAGGCCTCCATGTACAAACCTGTTCAGCAGAAGTGCCTTAAGCAGGATGCTCACACAGATTGTTGGCTGCATCCTAAAAAGAGGAAAATTTGTCCTCAAGGGGAGGACCTCCGTCCCTATGTTGATGTAAGTCATTATCCTGTTTAACCAGGCGTTCTGGTAACCATCTAGGGCCTGCTTGCTCTTGGTCCAAAACACAAGCTGAGCCTCGTCCCCAGAAGAGGACACAATCTGGGCCTTTCCATTTATTTGTAAGGGGATTGCGCCACATAACAGGTGGGCGAACAGAATTGGACGAGAGATGCCAGTGTCAGTCTGTGGCTGAATGGCCTTAATTGTCTTGAGAAAGAAAAATAAGGGCAAATAATGCAATTAAGGCGATGCCTGGGAGTGGTAAATACAAGTGCAGAAGACTCCAAGTGGGTTAGCCAAGTCTTTAAGGTAAGGTGCAAGGTACCACAAAACTGTTTAAACTCGGCACTGGTATATGCAGGACAATTATTTTTTTTAATATGTATTTTTTTACCCATTACGGAAAAGGCTGAAACAAGATAAGAAAGGAATTCTTTGATAGCCTCTCCAGAATGTGGTGATGCAGAAATAAAGCCGCTGAAGGTATCTATAGAAACGTGTATATATTTGGTTTTTCCAAATTCAGAAAAATGAGTAACATCCATTTGCCAAAACTGATTGGACAGTAATCCTCTGGGGTTAACTCCCAAGTGTTGAATGGGGAGGAAGACAGGGCAACCAGGGCATGCTTTTACTATTTCTCGTGCCTGTTGCCTGGTGATTTTACATAGTTATCGAAGGCTCTGTGAATTTATATGGTGAAGATTGTGTAACTCCGTGGCCTTTTGAATGGAGCCATCAAAAATTGGAAAGATGAAACGAGTTGCTGCATCAGCTTGGGCATTACCTTGTATTAGAGGGCTCGGAAGATCAGAGTGTTCCCTGATGTGTCTTAAGAAAAATGGGTGTTGTCTGGCCTGAATTAGCTGCTGAAGCTGGTGAAACAGAAAGCCCACATTGGAAGAAGGCTTAATGGTGGGTGAAATCTCCAGCAGGGGCACAGAATGAGCAATGCAGGCACTGTACGTATAAATATTAACAGGATTATCAAAAAAATGTTTCAAAACTTGTGTTATGGCAAACAATTCCACAAACTGTGCTGAATGATAGACAGCATCAAAGGTGGTAGGCTGGTTATTGACAACAAAGACTGCTAGGCCATTACTGGAACCGTCTGTAAAGACAGTAAGGAATTGAGGAATGGGAGCCTTTTGAGTAATTTTGGGAAAAATAAATGGATGTAACTGGACAAAATGTAAAAGGGGGTCTTTGGGGAGGAGATTATCAATTGTTCCCAAAAAGCCTGATAGGACAATACCCCATTCATCCTCTGTCTGTAGTAAATATTGGTTTTGGTCCTTAGTAAATGGAATTAAAATATTATCAGGGTCTTTGACAAAATGTTGTCGAGTTAGCAAACGACCTTTAAAAATAATAGAAGCTACCTGAGCAAGATAAACAGTAATAACCTTGGAGGATGTGGTGGGTAAATGGACACAAAGCAAGGAGTAGCCTTTATTTTTAAAATGTGTATTTCTCTGCCGAAATATTCCTGTGGGTGTATGAGGAGTGTGTAAAATAACCAGAACCAGAGGAAGGTTATAAGAATTTTGTGTAACAAACTTTTGGGCAATGGCTTCTGTGACTTGATTTAATGCCTGCCATGCCTCAGGAGTAAGCTTTTGAGGGGAGGAGGGGTGGGAATCACCTCTCAAAATATCATTAAGGGGCAAATGTACACAAGTGGGTAATTTTAAATATATTCATAGCCATTGAATATCCCCCAGTAATTTTTGAAAATCATTAAGGATGTGAAGATGGTCCAACCGTAGTTGTATCTTAGGAATTTGGATCTGATTATCTTGAAGTTTAAGGCCCAAATAGTTATAACGGTTCTGTGTTTGAACCTTATCAGGAGCTATCTGTAGTCCCAAGCTAGTGAGAATTTTGTAAAGGTCCAAGTAACAATTATAATGGTCATGTGTATTAGGTGCAGCAATTAACAAATCATCCATATAATGTAAAATATAAATTTGTGGCCATCACTCTCTCACAAGGTGTACTGCTTGAGCAACGTATTTTTGGCAAAGACTAGGGCTGTTGGCCATACCTTGGGGAAGAACCTTCCACTGAAATCTCTGCATAGGGCCCTGAAAATTAATGCAAGGGAGACTAAAGGCAAAATAGGGTCTATCCTCAGGATGTAAAGGAATGGTAAAAAAACAATCTTTTAAGTCAATAACCATTTTACAATAGTTTTTGGAAATAGCCACTGGTGTGTGAATGCCTGGCTGTAGTGCTCCCATCGGGTGCATAACTTTATTAATGGCACACAAATATTGTAAAAGGCACCACTTGCCTAATTTTTACTTGATAACAAAAATAGGAGTATTCGATGGTGAGGTTGAGGGCTCTACATGGCCGGCTGCCAGCTCTTCCTGCACTAACATGAAGGCAGCCTCCAAATTTTCTTGGGTAAGGGGCCACTGATCCACCCACACAAGAGTCTGAGTCTCCCAAATAAGTTTATATCCATGGGGTACAGGAGAGCCAGGGACCGACACTAAAAATCCGAATACCCAAGTCCCTATGTATTTGTTTTTTGTATGGGTTGTATAGGCTCAACCAGTCCTTGTCTCAGTCTCCCAAGGCCTGTACCATGGACAGAATTGATATGAAGCATTTGATGAGTCACTATGGAATTGGGACTGGGAAGAATAACTTCCATTTGACTCAAAATATCTCGGCCACATAGGTTAACAGGGAGGTCAGGAACAACAAAAGTAGTCACCATTCCTTTATTACCCTCTTTATCAGTCCAGCGAAGAGCCCTAGAGCTGACCAGAGGATTTTTTGACTGTCCTATCCCTTTAAGGTCAGTCAAGGATGGGGTGAGGGGCCAAGCTGATGGCCAGTATTTTGGAGAAATAATTGTGGCAACAGCTCCAGTACCTAGAATTCCTTGGAATTCTTTTCCTTCAATAAGTAAGGATATGGTGGGTCTATTGTGAGAAATGGGTTGAACCCAATATACATCAGAGGAGCCCAAGGATTCAGTCCCCCTCGGTAGGTTTGGGCGGTGGAAGTGCCTGCTGGATAAAAGGGAAGGAGTATTAATTTGCAAGTCTTGTTCCTGCTGCTATGGCCACAACTCCATTAATAGCTGTGGCCAGTATTGTTATTTCTCCAGTGAAATCATAATAATTAATGCTAGGGAAGAAATGAACACCTTGTAAGTTAGTAGAGGCTCTTCCAAGAATAAAGGCACACATATGAGATGGAGGGGGACCCATAATTCCAGTGGGTATTATCTGGGGCCCTTGCATTGAGTCTAATATAGTATCGGTGGTGGCACAGAAGTCCAATCCTGCACTGCCAGGGGTGGCTAGTTTGAGGGAGGCAATTTTGGAGAAGGATTTTGAGGTAGGTTGGGAGTTTGGGAGGGAACAAATTTTATTGCCCCTGGGTTTGTCCTGGGAGATGTCATGGCCAGGGGCTGGCCCCGCAGGGAGTTTCCCAAGAAGAGGAAAGAAATAGGCTGTCTGAGGGCATTTGTCTTAGATCTACACTCACTGCCCCAGTGATGACCCTTACCACATCTAGGGCAAAGGGTAGCTTGGGGCGGTTTAACCCCAGTTTGAGGAGACACTATTCCTAGGCTTTGTTTGCCTGTCAGACACTTGAGTGCAAAATGGCCAGGTTGTTTACAAGTAAATCAAGTATTTGAGCCAGGATTGTGAAAGTTCTTGGTAAAAGCGGCACCTAGGACAAGATCCATGGCATGGGCTGCACCCACCCCTGCACAGAGTCTAATAAAGTCAGAAAGTTTCCCTTTATCCTTATGTGGTCAAAAAACATCCTGACATGCCGGGTTGAAGTTTTCAAAGGCAAGATGTTTTACAAAGGTGCTTTCGCTTTGGCTTGGTCCAAGCAAGCATTCTGCAGCTAGGTTAAGCCAGGGAACAAAGTTGCTATAAGGCTCTCCGGGCCCTTGTCAAATTTTTGCCAGGGAAGTGGTAGCCAAGGCCTTTTGAGGGAGGTGTCTCCAAGCATATAAGGAAGCCATCTGAATCTGCGTCAAAAGTCCAGCAGGGAAATGTGCCTGTTTAGTTTTAGTGTCAAAAGGCTCATTGCCCACTAGCTTAACATAAGTCCAGGATTTAGAGGAGGTCTTAGTTAATATTTTTTGAGCAGTTTCCCGACAGTGCTCTTTGAAATCTGCATTCCATAACAGGAAGTCTCTGGCACTGAGGGTAGCTTGGTCTAAAAATTTCCAATAATTGGGAGTAAGCCATTGTGTGCTGTGGATTTCTAATAAAGGCAACATGTAGCACGCAGTGGGGCCATAGTGAGCACAAGCCTTTTTAAGTTTTTCAAGAAAATGCAGGCTTAATTTTTTGTAGACTCTGGGTTCCTTCCTGCCTAGGGGTGAACTTCTCATCCTCTGAGTCTTGATCTCCTTGATTCACTTCCTCGCTTCCTCCTCTTGATACTCATCTAAGTCTTTGACCTCAGCCTGGGCAGGCTTATCTATCTGACTGGTGGTGACTGGGAATGCGAGCACAGGCCGATGGAGTGGCTTCACCTTTGTATTAGACCGCTGTGGGACAGTTGCACTGACTCCGTACCTAAGGCTAATGAACATAGCTCAGATTGAAGCGATCTTAATTCTTTTAAAGGTTGGATCTGTTCCCTTCTATATTGTAAGGATGCTTTCAAGGGAGCCAGGTTAGGCAAGGGAAGTGGGAAAAAATATCTGGGGGGGGGCATTTTTACCCTGAAGGGTCAGAGCACAAAAGGCAGTAGGGATATAGGAGGGAGGTGGATGTGTAAGTCCTATAGGCTGTGGCAGGGTCCTGAGAGGTGGAGGGTCTTCTGAATTGTAGCGAGCTGCTTCCTTCTCCCAGGTAGCCTCCTCCACAGGGGTCAATGTGTCTCCGGGATTTAAAACTGGATAAAGGCAGTTGGTAATTATTGGAGCCTTATTCATTAGGGTGGTATTTTTAGGGGGATCAGGAAGGGTCCCACGGTCCTGGGGAGCCTGAGAAGGGTCTATGTCTATACTAACTGAGGGGCATGCCGAGGGGGAATGAGAGGTAGTTGCATAGTCTCTTCCCCAATCCTGACAAGTTTTAAGGTACCATTGTCAAAGGGTGAACTTTTAAGAATTTCATTAATTAAGTTCCAGTAAGAAAAGGTGGGAACAGGCACATTTTCTGGGCAAAGGATTCATAATAATCTTTTATACAGTCTCCTACTTTAAGCCATCTTTTATCATCAATGATCCTTTCAAGGGGAAACCATGGACACAGTTCTCCTTTGTGTGAAAAGAAAAAATTTAAGTCTTTTTTCTTAACACGGGCCCCCAGGTCTTGAAGGACTCCTTGAGGGCTGACAAAAACAAATCATGTGATGAAACCGCTTGTCCCATAGTGGGTCACTCACCGTGCGTCATCCCCACCCTCCTCCTGGATCTGTTTCTCGGTGGTGTCTTCTGCTGTGATCGCGAGCTCCGCTTGACAAAGTCTTCCAGGAGGTCGGGGTCCCCCGCAGTCAAAGGCTCGAGACCCAGTCGTTGGGCGCCAGATGTCCCGGCCGGCAGGACACATCAACGTGGGCAGCGAACCTAGATAGGGAGGAATGAAGGGACAAGAGACACGAGAGATGACAGCAAGACAGGAGTTCTGATCAAGCTGCAAATTTTTATTGTTAACACAGGGGTATTTATATGCTGGATGTGGGAAATCTCTCTTATTTCTAGATGTGTTCACAAGGTGAGATAACCTCAGAAAGTTTCAGGAAGACAGATGGCCGCAGGATGTCTCAGGGAGACAGATGGCTACAGGATGTCTCCAGACAGGATGTCTCCTGGAGGCTGTTTCTTGTAAGTGTCTGGCTATTCTTTGAAGGAGAATTCCTTCTACCTCTGACAGTCAGGGATTCAGTATTTCGAATGGAAAATTGGAAAATGAATCCAATGTGTATGCAAATATGTGCTACCCAAAAGTCTTCCCACTCTCATTCAGAACAATGCCTTGACATTACCTTCACCCCAAGTAAGACACAATAACAGGAGAAGAGTTAGAAAATCTCTGAATACACATCTGGAATGGAAAATGCTCAGGAGTTAACAACCTTGCAGATGGTAGAGGTGTTTCCAAAAGTAAGGTACATGGTGAAAACTCCACAAACATGGAGCTTTGTTGGCCTAAACACTTCTTGAGAAACTGCCTCTGAGGTTGGGCACTTGAAAAATATGTTGTTGTTAGGAGCTTTTGCTTCCTTTGTAGTGAGACCATCAAAGCTGTGTTTGCATCTATGTGACCTAGAGCACATGGTTTCTTTTTTTCCAATGAACATGAGGCAGCAGGGCTGAATTCTCTCTTTGTAGGTAAACTGTTGCCATTTGGGGGCTAATTGTCTCCCAGTGTGGACTGTGAAGCCATTTGGTCTTTCTCTAATTTTTGTGGTGTTTCTTGCAGCTGCACTGGGAGTTTGGTATTTGCTTCACGAAATACGAGGAGGTCAACTGGAACAGAGTGCTGGAGGGAGTTCTGTCACGTGTGGTGGTTAAGGATCTGCAGGAGAGTGCACCAACCACGCTTCTATCCCACATAGATTGCCCCCTTGACTATAGCAGTCTGATTCTAAACATTGCCCTGAAACCTCTCCATATAACAAGATGCCTTTACATCCAAGGGTATGGGGGCTGCACCATGTCAGTCACAAACCATTTGGAAGCCAATGGCAGATCCACATCACCATACCACAGATGTTTTAACAAACACCTGCACACCACTGTTCTAGGCTGACTACTCAGCAGGCTCCAAATTACTGGCATCTCTGTTCTACACCATTTTCATGAAACCCAGTCAATCAAGGCACTGTCTGGTTCACTCATGATTATCTATAGGACATCCAAAGGTTCTCCAGTGACACCTGGTCATGGGAATTTCAAAAATTCAATGGTATTTATCTATCCATTTTTCAAGGATGAAGTTTGAGGCACTGTGGGATTCAATTCATTCAGGAACCATTAAATGGAGAGGAAGCTCATTTCAATGAAAGCTCAGGAGAATTCTAACAGGCAAGGCTTCCCAAAGACAGGCTAAAAGGTCACATTAAGCCAGGCATTTGAGGTCTACAATGTGTGGTCCATGTGTGTTTTGACTTGCAACTATGGCTGCCAATTCTTTAAGAATAAAATCGTTTGCTATCCTTCCTGAGATTCCCAGTGCTCTGTGAAAAGCTACCCTGGGCCTAGATCTCAGTTTCCAAGGGTGACTCTCATGCCTGGCCTCCTAAAATCCCAACACAATACATGGCAATACTTCTTTGAGGTTAGTTCCAGAACTCAGTCTCTAAGGGGAATCACAGCAGTGTTCAAGCCCAGGTGGACCCAGTCATCTCTTCCAACGGCCACAAAAATGACCACAATAAAAACCAAAACACTTCCACATGGCCCTCATCTTCTTCCATATAGACACTCATCATAACCTCAGGCTGTAGGTTTCCATGAGGGCCACAGACAAAGACAGTATCCAAAATAAGGTCCTTTGCCCCCATTTGCCTAAAGTCAGTGTGGCAGGTACACTCTACATGTGAACCAGGTGTGATCAAAGAGGCCTGGCGTTAATATGGCTCTGATTCTCCATTTTGTGGCCTAATGACTGAGGGGTTTAGATTCTTTTTGTTAATTGGAGTCATGAGAAAACCCAAGAACCTATGGCCTAACCTCTGCAGTGATTTGAAGAACTCATTTGACCCAAAAGATCCCTATCCTCAAAGATGGAGGTCAGGAACCTTACAGAGCAAGGCAAGAGACTTAATCCACAATGACTGCTCTTTTGGGTATTTTGGTTTTAGATGCACACATGGGATTTTTTTAGATCCATCAGGTGCTGAGAATCTAAGCCACAACCTCACACAGGGCCAAGAAGCTGATTCAGACACATCCCTTTCTAAAGCAATTAAGCAAAGAGCCACAGCTGATGCCCATACATTTCCATTTGAAAACTCTTCAGTCTTTTCAAAGGGGTGCCTGAAGCAAAGACCTTCCTGACATTCAGGGCAACAGTACAATAGGTAAGCAAAAGGCCCAAAGCAGAGTTTCTCTACTGAGACTTTCCTGGTCACACTGATATCTGAGTTTTTTGAGATGCTCACCATTCCCTTCAGCTATCCAGTACATAGCCGTGTCACAGAGCTTGGAGGTGGTACATATCTTGGACACAAAACCATGAGCCTATTCTGGAGATTGTCCAGAATTCAGAAAGAAAACAGCAACTTATGTAGATATTAGGAGTGGCCCATCCATAAGGCAAGCCGCAGATCATTCATAAATACGGCAGGATAAATCCTGGAAAGATTTCTACTAGACAGGACATATGTATTGATGCGCTCTTTTGTCTAATGTCTACAACCACGGACACAGTGGGATACACAGACATAGAAACACTCGCCTTGTCAAAAGACTTACTAGAAACAATTCACACCAAACCAAACCAAACAACTTTCCTACCTATACTCAGAATATGAGACAAACCAAAAACCCACACAGACCCCCAAGTAGGTCTGTGAAAATACGGAGTGTCCTTTGACTGGTGGGCCTTAATATATTCCCCCATAATGGGCTGTCCTGTCTCAGATCTGGTCTCTGTGTCCAACTCTATGAAGCTGTCAGGAGCCAGTGGTGAGCCACTACCTTCTTTCTCAGAAAAAGCCCCTCTTCAGACCTTCTTGGCATTTGGCCATCCTCACATCAGTAGGTACCAAGAAAGACTGTCTCTGTCCTTGGAAATTCCAAACAAGTTTGACCACTGGGAGTTGGACTTGGACTGGCTCTGGGTGCCTGGCTTCCTGTATCCCAAGTTCAGAGAGTTCCATCACCAAGGAAGTTAGTTGAGGTCACTTGCTTCAGGAACTGAATGAGGTCACTGCCTTGGAAACCACTTTGTCCTCACAGTTGCTTCCAAGGGTCCCATGAGATGGATGCTGCCCCTATTTCCCGTGACACTTTCACAAGTTAGAATTGTATATCACCCATAGGCACCCGGGAACAGCTCTCCACAGAGGCCTGGTTTGGTCCATCTTCTCTACATTAAGAAGAGAGAGGCTGATTCTGACACAACCCTTCATCCTGACCAGGTTGTTTGCCATGGAAGATTACTTTTAATCTTTCAGGTCCTTCATTGCTGCCTACATCTTCTCCAGGGATCATTTCTGCATGGACCTTTAAGATTCTCAGCAAATGGAAGATCCCCTACATTCCTGTATTGTAAGACCAACTCTGTCCCTGCTCTTCTGTAAAGTTAGATTGAGGGAAGAGTGTATGGTTAGGGTTAATAACATGTTCGATTTGTGTTATGACTCATTCTGCTGGATGAATAATGGTATTGGGAACCTGCGATATTTATAAGATTATATAGGTGAAATATATGTATGAAAACAGAAATCTAGAAATTGAAGCCCAGAAGCGCATTGGGCCCTTGATTGGGATACATAGTGTTGAATTACGTTCTGCACAGATGTCTCAGATTAATCCATATACAATGGCATAGGACCTTGTAAATTGGATGATTGAATGAGGAAGAGAACATCCAGTCAAAAAGGGATAGTTGGTAGGATTACAAAGACAGTCGGTAGGTTAGGAAGTAGAGTGAGTTTAGAATTTGGACCGAAACTTCTTTAAAAATAGGGTTTCAGTTAGAGAGTGAATGTAAATGTCAGCACATATGAAGCTTCAGTCACAATGATGAACTTTGAAAAATATGTGGGAAAGAAGTTAATAATAGAGATATTACAAAATCAGGCAAAGTATAAAGTGAGTGATAGGATTAGACATTTTGAACAGGGTTGAGTTTGAATATATAATCTTAAGAAGAAACAAATATGCAGTCACCAGTAGGATTGACATTTGAGAGCATTAGACAACCTGGCCTTGGATGCTTTTAGTAATCCATGTTCACTTTCCCTTTAGGCTTTGGTAAAATCACAAGTGTGACCTTTGCATTTTTTGTCCAGAATATTACAGTCATAGAATGTATATGTAGATCAGGTGACATGAATATTTCTTCCAGCAATTCTGGGAGCAATGTTTTGAAGTCCTATAAATTAGTATTGGGTGTACAAAGAGGTGTACCCTGTGTGTATGAATATAGAGATAATGCATGAATAGACCACATTTTGAATAAATAATATAACTGGTCCCACTTTAAATAACAGATTGAATTGATATCTGAAATCTTATAAGAAATCTTATATTGATATAACATTATTCATTCCAACCAGCAATACATCTAAAGGTAATATTAGGATTATAGTTTATCATGAAAAATATGTGAGTTTTGCTTCAAAAGTGATCATGGAAATTGAAAATAATGTGTTTAAAAAGAAGTCTCATCAAAAGACCAGTCAAGAAACATGGAGGAATACATGTGTTCTGACGAAGAAAGTGATTGAAAGTGAAACTAATGCCTATAAATTTGCGAACTTGTGGATGAAAATATATCCTATGATGTGCATAAACTGAAGAAACAGTAATGTAGCAGTCTTGAATAAAAATGAACATCAAAATACACATCATGTCCCATAGGAATCTACTTGCATTGATGTTAAACTGGGTCAGTTACTGTAGAAATATTAGGATTTTTATGCACCATTCACTAAAGTTAATTTTCAGTACTAGGAAACAAATATGTATTTAAGGAGAATGAATATTTTGAAAAAAGTCTTGAGAAAATTTGATTATAAATCCACATACTTGAATATGAATGAGTTAAGGGAGTGTATAATAGACACATATTTCATATTTTAAAATATCTGGGGTGTATATATATATATATATATATATATATATATACACACACACACACACAAACAAACATACACAGACATTAAAAATATCATAATATATACCAATTGAAATTCACCATGAAATGTATATCATCCAGAGATCCAAAAATACTTATTTTCTTGAACCTGGATTTATGTATAATGTTATTCAACAAGGAAGCTCACTCATAGGTTGAATTTTCAGTTCCAATAGCATTTAGGAAGAGTGATCTCTTAAAATTTGTATCTGCCAAGTCAGCCACGTCACAAGAATGTACGTGTAGTATAAGGTAAGATTCTATAATTGCATGTAAAAATACATGTGCTGAATAGGCTACAGAGAAAGGGAGACAGGAATTCACATATTTGTTAACTTTAAAACACATGGAGAACTATTTCAACAAATAATTGACTACATTTATATCTCCTATCCTATATAATGCAAAAGACAATTCCAACTATACACCATGCCTCCAGTTCTGAACTGCTTGTATTTTTTTCTTTTTGGGTTATTTTTCTCCATCTTGTTAGGATTAGTTGTCAGAGTCTACCAAGGTAGGTGTTAGTGTCAGGTATTCAGTATTTCGAATGGAAAATTGGAAAATGAATACAATGTGTATGTAAATATGTGGTACACAAAAATCTTTCCACTCTCATCCAGAACAATGCCTTGACATTACCATCACCCAGAGAAAGACACAATTAGAGGAGTAGAGTTAGAAAATCTGTGAATAAATAACTGGGATGGAATATGCTCAGGAGTTCACAAACTTGGAGGTGGTAGAGGAGATTCCAAAAGTAAGGGACAGAGTAAACACTCCACAAACATGGAGCTCTGCTGGCCTAAAGACTTCTTGAGAAACTGCCTCGTAGGTTGGGCACTTGAAATATATATTATTGTCTGGAGCTTTAGCTTCCGTTGTAATGAGACCATCAAAGCTGGGTCTGAATCAATCTGACCTGGAGGACATGGTTTCGTATTTTCCACTGAATATGAGGCAGCAGTGCTGAATTCTCTCTTTGTAGGTAAACTGTGGAAACGGGGGGCTAAGTGTATCCACATGTGGACTGTGAAGCCATTTGGTCATCCTCCACTTTTCATGGTGTTTCTTGCTGCTGCACTGGGATTTTGGTATTGCTTCATGAAATACATAGAATTCAACTGTTACCCGGTGCTTGAGGGAGTTCTGCCATGTGTGGTAGGTCAGGGTCTGCAGGAGAATGCACCAACGAGGCTTCTATCCCACATAGCTTGCCCCCTTGACCATAGCACCTTGATTCTAAACATTGCCCTGAAACCTCTCCATATAACAAGATGCCTTTACATATAAGGGTCTGCTGGCTTCACCACGTCAGTCACAAGCAATTTGGACGCCAATGGGAGATCCATATGGCCCCACCACAGATGTTTTATCACACACCTTCCCACCACAGCTCTGGGCCCACTCCTCAGCAGTCTTCAACTTTCTGAAATCTTTGTTCTGAACCATTTTCATGAAAACCAGTCAATCAAGGCACTGTATTATATACTCATGATCAGAAACAGGACATCCAAAGTTTCTCCAGTGCCACCTGGTGATGGGAATTTAAAAAATTTCATGGTATTTATCTAGCCATTTTTCAAGGATGAAGTTGGAGGCACTGTGTGTTTCAATTCATTCTGGAACCATTAAATGGTGAGGAAGCTCATTTCAATGAAATCTCTGGAGAACTCTCACAGGCAAGTCTTCCCAAATAGTGGCCAAAAGATCACATGAATTCAGGCCCATTGATGTCTACAATTTGCCGTCCATGTGTGATTTGACTCTCATCTATGGCTGCCAAGTCTTTCACAATAAAATCATGTGATATCCTGGCTCAGATTCCCAGTGCTGTGTGAAAAGCCACCCTGTGTCTATATCTCAGTGTCCAAGGGCCACTCTCTTGCGAAGCCTCCTAAAATCCCAAGACAATTCTTGGCAATACTTCTCTGAGGTCAGTTCAAGAACTCAGTCTCTAAGGGAAATGACCCCAGAGTTCAAGCCCAGGTGGACCAAGTCATCTCTTCCAACCGCCACACAAATGACCACAATTAAAACCAAAACACTCCCACATGGCCCTCATCTTCTTCCATATAGACACTCATTATTACCTCTGGCTGGAGGTTTCCATGAGGGGCGCAGCCCAAGACAGTGTCCAAAATACACTCCTTTGCCCCTCATTTGCCTAAAGTCTGGGTGGCCTGGAAACTCGTCCGGGGAAGCAGGAGTGATAAAATAGGCCTGCTGTAAATACTGCTCTGCTTCTCCAGTTTGAGTCCTACTGAAAGTCAGTTATAAATTCTTTATGTGATTTGGATTTTGCAGAAAACCCAAGCACCTATGGGCTAGCCTCTGCAAGGCTTTGAAGAACTCATTTGAACCAAAGGTTCCTATTCACCCTTGATTGAGGTCAGGAACCTTACAGAGGTAGGCGAGAGACTTCTTCCACAATGACTGCTCTTTTGGCTAATTTAGTTTTGGATTCACACATGGGATCTTTTTTTACATCCATTATGTGCTGAGAATCTAAGCCACAGCCTCACACAGGACCTAGAGCCTGATTCAGATACATCCCATTCCAAAGCAATTAAGCACAGAGCCACAGGTGATTCCCATTAGTTTCCATTTGAAAACTGTTTTCTTCAGGCTTCCCAAATTGGGGCCTGAGGCAAAGGCCTTCCTGACATTCAGGGCAACAGAACAATAGGTAAGAAAACAGCCCAAAGCAGTGTTTCTCCACTGAGACTTTCCTGATCACACTGATATCTCAGTTTTCTGAGATGCTCGCAATTCCCTTCAGCTATCCAGTACATGGCCATGTCACAGAGCTTGGAGGTGGTACATATCTTGGACACAAAAACATGAGCCTATTCGGGAGAGTGGCCAGAATTCAGAAAGAAAACAGGAACTTAGGAAGATATCAGGATTGCCCATGGATAAGGAAAGCCACAGTTCATTCATAAATTGGGAAGTATGAATGCTGGGAAGCTTTCTACTAGACAGGACACATCCATTGAAGCATTCTCTTTTCTAATGTCTACAACCACGGACACAGTGGAATACACAGACCCAGAAACACTCGCCTTGTCAGACGACTTACTAGAATCAGTTCACTCCAAACCAAACAAATCACCTTTCTTACATATTCTCAGAGCATGAGACAAAAAAACACAAACCCACACACACACACCCACAAAGGCAAATCCTTCCCCCAAGAAGGTCTGTGACTATCCGGAAGTCCTCTGACTGATGGGCCATACTATGTTCCTCCAAAATGGCCTGTCCTGTCTCAGATCTGTTCTCCTTGTGCAACTCTATGAAGTTGACAGGAGCCAGTGGCGAGCCACTACCTGGTTTCTCAGGAATGGCCGCTCTTCAGAGCTTTCCTGGCATTTGGCCATCCTCACATCAGTAGGTACCAAGAAAGACTAACTCTGTTCTTGATGAATCCAAACAAGTGAGACCACTGGGATTGAAACTGGGACTGGCTCTGGGTGCCTGGCTTCCTGGATCCCATGTTCAGAGAGTTCCATCATCAAGGAAGTGATGTGAGGTCACTTCCATCAGAAACTGAATGAGGTCACTGCCTTGGCAACCACATTGTCCTAACACTTGCTTCCAAGGGTCCCATGAGATTGAGGCTGCCCCTACTTCCTGTGACACTTTCACAAGTTAGAATGCTATATCAACCATAGGCACTCGGGAACAGCTCTCCACACAGGCCTTCTTTGGTCCATCTTCTCTACATTAAGAAGACAGAGACTGATTCAGACACAACCCTTCATCCTGACCAGACTCTTACTCTCTCTGGTCCTTCATAGCTGCCAACATCTTGTACAGAGATCATTTCTGCATGGACGTTATAGGTTCTCAGCAGGTGGAAGATCCCCTACATTCCTGTATTGTAAGACCAACTCTTTCCCTGCTCTTATGTAAAGTTAGATTGAGGGAACAGTGTATGGTTAGGGTTAATAACATGTTCGATATGGGTTAGGAATCATTCTGCTGGATGAATAATGGTATTCGGAACCTGTGATATTTATAAGACTATCGAGGTGAAACATAAATATGAAAACAGAAATCTAGGAACGATTGGAAGCCCAGAAGGTCATTGGGCACTCAATTGGTATACTTAGCTTTGAATTTCGTTCTGCACAGTTGTTTCAGATAAATAGATAATCAATGGCCTAGGACCTTGTACCTTGGATCATTGAATGTAGAAGAGAACATCCACTCAAACAGGGATAGTCGGTAGGATTAGGAAGATAGTTCGTAGGTTTCAAAAGAATAGGGAGTAAAGCATTTGGACCAAAATTTTTTAGCTATGGGGATTCAGTTAGAGAGTGAATGTCAATGTCAGCACATGTGAAGAGTCATTCGCAATTATTAACTGGAGAAAAGGTGTAGGAAAGCAGATATCAATAGAGACATTAGGAAATCAGATACATTACAACGTGTGTGATAAGAAAATACATTTTTAACAGGGTTGAGGTTGAAAATATAATCTTAGGAAGAAACAAATATGTAGTCTTATTATACGATTAAGAATGATATTTGAGAGCATTAGGGAACCAGGTCATGGATGTTGTTAGTAATACATGGTCACATTCAATTTGGGCTTTGGTACAATCATAAGTGTGACCCTTGCATTTTGTGTCAGGAATATTACTGAGATGAAATGTATATGTATATTAGGTGAGTAGAAAATTCATCATGAAATATATATCATCCACAGGACCAAAAATATTCATTTTACTTAACGTGGATATATAGGTGAAATATAAGTATGCAAACAGAAGCCTAGGTAAGATTTGAAGCCCAGAAGAACACTGGGCCTTTGATTGTGATACTTAGATTTGAATTATGTTCTGCAGAGTTGTCTCAGATAAATCGATATACAATGGTACAGGACCTTGTACCTTGGATGATTGAATGGCAAAGAGAACATCCAGTCAAACAGGTATAGTCAGTAGGATTAGGAATATAGACTGTAGGATTAGAAAGAAGAATGAGTAAAGGATTTGGACAAAAAGCTATGCTTCTCCAATTTGAGGCCTACTTTCATGCGTGGGCGACGCTCATGTGTGGCCTCCTAATATCCCAACACAATGAATGGAAATAATTCTCTGAGGTCATTTCCAAAACTCAGTATCTTAGGGGAATCACACCAGAGTTCAACCCCAGGTGGACCCAGTCATCTCTTCCAACCACAACACAAATGACCACAATTAAAACCAAAACACTCCCACATGGCCCTTATCTGCTTCCATATACACACTCATTATAACCTCTAGCTGGAGCTTTCCATGATGGGCACAGCCCAAACAGTGTCCAGAACAAGCTCCCTTGCCCCTCATTTGCCCAAAATCAAGGTGGCCTGGACACCCTTCCTGTTAACCAGGAGTGATCAATAGGCCTGCCGTTAATACTGCTCCGCTTCTCCAATTTGAGGCCTACTGACTGTGGGGTTTAGATTCTTTATGTGAATTGGAGTCATGAGAAAACACAAGCACCTATGGGCTACCTTTTGCAGGGCTTTGAGCAACCCATTTTATTGAGTCTAGGAGTTGGACAAAAAGTTCTTTAGCAAAGGGGTTTTATTAGAGATTGAATGTAAATGTCAGCAAATCTGAAGAGTCATTCACAATGATGAACTGGAAAAAAGGTGTAGGAAAGCAGGTATCAATAGATACATTAGGAAATCAGGCAAAGTACAAAGTGTGTGACAGGAAAAGACATTTTTAACAGGGTTGAGGTTGAATATATAATCTTAGGAAGAAACAAATATGTAGTCACCAATAGGAATGATATTTGAGAGCATTAGAGAACCAGGACATGAATGTTTTTAGTAATACATGGTCACATTCAATTTAGGCTTTGGAACAATCATAAGTGTGACCCTTGAATTTTGTGTCAGGAATATCACTGAGATGAAATGTATATGTATATCAGGTGAGCAGAGTATTTCTTCCAACGTTTCTGAAGCAATAATTTAAAGACTTATACTTTAGTATTGGGGATACAAAAGGTGTACCCTGTGTCTATGAATATGGATAAGATGCCATAATGGAAAATACTGTAAATAAATAACATAGCTGGTTCCAACTTTAAATAATGGATTGAATTGATATCTGAAAATATATAGAAAATCTTATATTGATATATGTACATTCCTTCCAACCAGTTATACATCTAATTTTGATATTAGCATTATGGTTTATCACGAAGAGTGTGTGAGTTTTGCTTCAAAAATGATTATGGAAATTGAAAATAATGTGTTTGGAACGAAGTCTCATTAAAAGACCAGTCAAGAAACATGGAGGAATACATGTGTTCTGAGGCAGGAAGTGATTGAAAGTGAACCAAATGCCTACAAATTTTTGAACTTGTGGATGAAATGATGTATCCTTTGATGTCCATAAACTGAAGAAATAGTAATGTACAAGTGTTGAATATAAATGACCTTCAAATATACATCATGTCCCATAGGGTTCTACTTGCATTCATGTTAAACTGGGTCAGTTACTGTAGAAATATTAGGATTTGTAAGCACCATTCACCGAAGTTAGTTTTCAGTACTAGGAAATAAATATGTATTTCAGGTGGATGAATATTTCTGAGAAAAATCTTGTGAAATGTTGATTATAAATCCACATATAGAAACATGAGTGAATTTAGGAAGTGTATAATAAGACACATATATTTCATATTTTGAAAAATCTGGAGAGTATATATATATATATATATATATATATATATATATATATATATAGAGAGAGAGAGAGAGAGAGAGAGAAATAGATATATAGATAGATACATAGATAGAAACACATTCAAAGACATTAAAATGTAGCAATATATATGACAATCGAAATTCATCATGAAATATATATCATCCACATATCCAAATATATTCATTTTAATGAACATGGATTTATGTATTATGTTGTTCATCTAGGAAATTCACCCTCAGGTTGAATTCCAGTTCCATCAGTATTTAGGGGGAGTGATCTCTTCTCACAATTTGTATCTTCCAAAATCAGTGAGCTCACAAGAATGTACATGTGATACCAGGTAGGATTCTAAATATGCCTAAAATAATACATGTGCTGAATAGGCTACAGAGAAAGGGAGACAGAAATTTACAAATGGGTTAACTTTAAAAACTCATGGAGAAATATTACAATGAAAAATTGACTAGATTTGTAACACATACCATTGATAAAGCATAAGGCAAATTAAAGTATACACCATGCTTCCTATGAATGGCCTGTATTCGTATTCTGTTAGGTTTCTTTTTCTCATATTAGGATTAGTAGTCAGAGTCTAGTAGGGTATGGGTTAGTGTCAGGGATTCAGTATTTCAAATGGAAAATAGCAAAATGAATCTAATGTGTATGCAATTATGTTCTACACAAAAATCTTCCCACTCTCATCCAGAACAATGCCTTCACGTTACCTTCGCAGCAACTAAGACATAATTAGTGGTGAAGAGTTAGAAAATCTGTGATTACATATGTGGAAAGGAAAATGATCAGGAGTTCACAAACTTGGAGGTGGTAGAACAGTTTCCAAAAGTAAGGGAGAGGGTAAACACTACACAAACTTGGAGCTCTGCTGGCCTAATTACTTTTTGATATACTGCCTCTGAGGTTGGGCCCTTGAAATATACGTTGTTGTCAGGAGCTTTAGCGTCCTTGGTAGTGAGACTACCAATTCTGGGTCTGCATCTATGTGACATGGAGGACATGCTTCCTTATTTTCTAGTGAACATGAGGCAGCAGTTCTTAATTTTCTCTTTTTAGGAAACTGTGGCCACTGGTGTCTAAGTATCTACCTGTGTGGACTGTGAAGCCATTTGGTCATCCTCCACTTTTCATGGTGTTTCTTACTGCTGCACTGGGAGTTTGGTGTTGGCTTCACGAAATACAAGGAGTACAACTGGGACACAGTTCTGGAGGGAGGACTCTCACGTGTGGTGGGTCAGGGTCTGCAGGAGAATGCACCAACCACGCTTCTATCCACATAGCTTTCCACCTTGACCAAAGCAACCTGATTCTGAACATTGCCCTGAACCCTCTCCATATAAAAAGATGCCTTTACATATAAGGGTCTGCTGGGTTCACCATGTCAGTCACAAGTCATTTGAAAGCCAATGGCAGATCCACGTGGCCCCACCACAGATGTTTTTTCACACACCTACACTCCACTGCTCTAGGCCCCC
Source organism: Callospermophilus lateralis (assembly GCF_048772815.1). NCBI lineage: Eukaryota > Metazoa > Chordata > Mammalia > Rodentia > Sciuridae > Callospermophilus > Callospermophilus lateralis. Next base: position 379,928 of record NW_027516877.1, read on the forward strand.
TACTCGACATGGTCCAAATTTCTGGCATCTCTGTTCTACACCATTTTCATGAAACCCAGTGAATTAAGGCAGGGTCTGGTACACTCATGATCAGCAATAGGACATCCAAAGGTTCTCCAGTGCCACCTGATCATGGGAATTTTAAAAATTTCATGATATTTATCTAGCCATTTTTCAAGGATAACGTTGGAGGCACTGGGGGTTTCAATTTATACAGGAACCTGTAAATAGTGAGGAATCTCATTGCAATAAAATCTCTGGAGAACTCTCACAGGCAAGGCTTTCCAAAGAGTTGCCAAAAGGTCACATGAAGCCAGGGCCATTGAGGTCTACAATGTGAGGTACATATGTGTTAAGACTCTCAACTATACATGCCAAGACTTTCAGAATAAAATCACGTGATATCCTTGCTGAGATTCCCAGTGATCTGTGGAAAGCCAAAATGGGCATAGATCTCAGTTTCCAAGGACAAATCTCATGCGTGGCCTCCTAAAATACCAACATAATTTATGGCAATACTTCTCTGAGGTCAGTTCCAGAACTCAGTCTCTAATTGGAATCACACCAGAGTTCAAGCACAGGTTGACCCAGGCATCTCTTCCAACTGCCACACAAATGACCACAATTAAAACCAAAACACTCCCACATGGCACTCATCTTCTTCTATATATACACTCATCATAACCTGTGCCTGGAAGTTTCCATGAGGGGCGCAGTCCAAGACAGTGTCCAAAAAAAGCTCCCTTGCCCCTAATTTGCCTAAAGTCAGGGTGGTCTGGACACCCTTCCTGTGAACCAGGAGTGATCAAATAGACTTGTGTTTAATACTGCTCCACTTCTCCAATCTGAGGCCTACTGACTGTGGGGTTTGGATTCTTTATTTGAATTGGAGTCATGAGAAAACCCAAGCATCTATGGGCTAGAATCTGCAGGGCTTTGAAGAACTCATTTGACCCAAAGGATCCCTATTCTCACTGATGTAACTCAGGAACCTTACAGAGGAAGGTGAGAGACTTAATCCACAATGATTGCTCTTTTGGCCATTTTGGTTTTGGATGCACACATGGGATCTTTCTTTAGATCGATTAGGTGCAGAGAATCTAAGCCACAGCCTCACACAGGGCCAGGAGGCTGATTCAGTCACATACCTTTCCAAAGCAATTAAGCAAAGAGCCACAGGTGATGCTCATTCATTTCCATTTGAAAACTGTTTTCATCAGGCTTCACAAAGGGTTGGCCTTAGGCAAAGACCTTCCTGACATTCAGGACAACAGAAGAATAGGTAAGCAAAAGGCCCAAAGCAGGGTTTTTCCACTGAGACTCCCTGGTCACACTGATATCTGAGTTTTCTGAGATGCTCGCCATTCCCTTCAGCTATCCAGTACATGGCCATGTCACAGAGCTTTGAGGTGATATATATCTTGGACACAAAACCATGAGACTATTATGGAGAGTGGCCAGAATTCAGGACGAATACAGGAATTTAGGATCATAGTAGGTCTTGCCCATGGATAAGGCAAGCTGCAGTCCATTCATAAATTGGGCAAGATGAATGCTGGGAAGCTTTGTCCTAGACAGGACACACCCATTGTGGCATTCTTTTTTCTAATGTCTACAACCATGGAGACAGGGGGATACACAGACATAGAAACACTCGCCTTGTCAAAGACTTATTGGAAACATTCCACTCCAAAACAAACAAACCGACATTTTTTTTTACCTATTCTCAGAACATGAGACAAAACCACAAACTGTCGTCCACACACACCAAGGCACCTTTTCCCCCAAGTAGGTCTGTGACTATCCGGAGTGTCCTCTGACTGGTAGGCCATATTTCTCAACAATGGCATTTCCTGTCATAGATCTGGTCTCCTTTGACAACTCTGTGAAGTTGTCAGGAGCCAGCGGTGAGCCACTTTCTGTCCTCTCAGGAAAGGCCCCTCTTAAGAGCTATCCTGGCATTTGGCCACGCTCACATTAGTAGGTCCCAAGAAAGACTGACTCTCTCCTTGGTAAATCCAAACAAGTGAGCTCACTGGGACTGGGACTGGTACTGGTAATGGGGGCCTGGCTTCCTGGATCCTAAATTCAGAGAGTCTCATCACCAAGGAAGTAGGTGAGGTCACTTTCTTCAGGAACTGAATGAGGTCACTGCCTTGGCCACCACTTTGTCCTAACAGTTGCTTCGTATGCTCTCTGAGATCGAGGCTTTGCCTACTGCCTGTGACACTTTCACAAGTTAGAATGGTATAGAAACCATAAGTACCTGGGAACAGCTCTCCACCCAGGCTTGGTTTTGTCCTTCTTCACTACATTAAGAAGAGAGAGGCTGATTCAGACACATCCTTTCATCCTGACCGGGTTGTGTGCCATGCAAGATGACTTTTGCTCTCTCAGGTCCTTCATAGCTGACTACATCTTCTCAAGGGATTATTTCTGCATGGACTTCTGAGGTTCTCAGCTGGTGGAAGATCCTCTAGCTTCCTGTATTGTAAGACCAACTCGGTCCCTGCTCTTCTGTAAAGTGAGATAGAGTGAACAGTGTATGGTTAGGGTTAAAAGCATGTTTGATTTGAGTTAGGAATCATTCTGCTGGATGAATAATGGTATTGGGAATCTGTGATATTTAGAAGAATATAGACGTGAAATATATGTATGAGAACAGAGATCTAGGAACGATTTGAAGCCTAGGAAGGCATTGGGCCCTTGAATGAGATAATTAGCTTGAATTATGTTCTGCACCGAGGTCTCAGATAAATCGATACACAATGGCATAGGACCGGGTACCTCGGATGATTGAATGTAGAAGAGAACATCCAGTCAAAAAGGGATAGTCTGTAGGATTAGGAAGATAGTCAGTATGTTTAAGAAGAAGAGTGAGTCTAGGAATTGGAAAAAAGTTCTTTAACAATAGGGTTTCAGTTAGAGAGTGAATGTGAATGTCAGCACATGTGAAGAGACCATCACAATGATGAACTGGGGAAAATATGTAGGAAAGCAGATATCAATAGGGACATTTGGAAATCATGCAAAGTATAAAGTCAGTGATAGTATTAGATATTTTCAAGAGGGTTGAGGTTGAATATATTATCTTAGAAACAAATATGTACTCACCAATAGGATTGATATTTGAGAGCATTAGGCAAAATGGACATGCATGTTTTTAGTAATCCATGTTCACTTTCCATTTAGGCTTTGGCACAATCATAAGTCTGACCTTTGCATTTTGTGTCCAGAATACTACTGTGATAAAATGTATATGTAGATCAGGTGACATGAGTATTTCTTCCACCATTACGGGGAGCAAAATTCTGAAAACTTATAAATTAGTACTGAGGATACAAATAGGTGTACCCCCGTGTTGATGATTATAGAGATGATGCATGAATAGACCATATTGTGAATAAAGTTTATAACTGGTTCCAAGTTTAAGTAATGGATTGAATTTACCTCTGAAAATATATAGGAAATCTTATATATATATACATTCATTCAAACGAGTTATATATCAAATGGTAATATTCTGGTTACAGTTTATCATGAAGAGTGTGTGAGTTTTGTTTCAAAAATGATCATGCAATCGAAAATAATGTGTTTTGAAATAAGTCTAGTGAAAAGACCAGTAAAGCAACATGGAGAAATACATGTGTTCTGAAGTAGGAAGTGATTGAAAGTAAACCAAATGCCTATAAATACCTATACATTTGTGAACTTGTGGATAAGAAAGTATATCTTATGATGTCCATAAACTGAAGAAATTGTAATGTACAAATGTTGAATAAAAATGAACATCAAAATACACATAATGTTCCATTGGAATCTACTTGCATTGATGTTAAACTGGGTCAGTTACTGTAGAAATATGAGGATTTCTAAGCACCTATCACTGAAATTAGTTTTCAGTACTAGAAAACCAATATGTATTTCAGGTGGTTGAGTATTTCTGAGATTAATCTTGTGAAATGTTGTTAATAAATACACATACAGGAACATGAATTAATTTAAGGAGTGTATAATAAGACACACATATTTCATATTTTGGAAAATCTGGAGAATATATATATATATATATATATATATATATATATACACACACACACACACACACACACACACACACACACGCACACACATTGATATGCAGCAATATATATGCCAATCGAAATTCATCATGAATTATAATTCATCCACATATCCAAAAATATTCATTTTGTTGATCATGGATTTATGTTAATTATGTCTAATATTTTTCACTAGAAAGCTCACCCACAGGTTGAATTTTGAGTTCCATCAGTATTTAGGGGGAGTCATCTCTTCTCACAATTTTTATATACCAAAGTCAGTGAGCTCACAAGAATGTACGTGTGATATCAGGTAGGATACTATATATGCATAAAAAGATACATGTGCTGAATAGGCTTCAGAGAAAGGGAGACAGGAATTTTCATATGTGTTAACTTTAAGAACTCATGAAGAAATATTACAAAGAAAAGTTGACTAGATTTATAATACATCCTCTTGATAAAGCAGAAGGCAAATCCAAGTATACACCATGCTTCATATGAAAGGCTTGCATTTCTATTCAGTTACGTTTCTTTTTCTCCATAATATTAGGATTAGTAGTCAGAGTCTAGTAGGGTATTGGTTAGTGTCAGGGATTCAGTATTTCAAATGGAAAATAGGAAAATGAATCTAATGTGCATGCAAACATGTGCTACACAAAATTCTTCCCACTCTCATTCAGAACAAAGCCTTGACACAACCATCGATCCAAGTAAGACACAATTAGAGGAGAGGAGTTAGAAAATCTGTAAATACATATGTGGAATAAAAATTGTTCAGGAGTTCACAACACTGGAGGTGGTAGAACAATTTCCAAAAGTAAGGGAGAGGGTAAACACTCCAGAAACATAGAGCTCTGCTGGCCTAAAGACTTCTTGAGAAACTTCCTCTAAGGTTGGGCACATGAAATATATGTAATTTTCACACGATTTAGCTTGGTTTTGGAGTGACACCATCAAACCTGTGTCTGCATCTATGTGACCTGAAGGACATGGATTGTTATTTTCTAATGAACATGAGGCAGAAGTTCTGAATTCTCTTTTTGTAGATAAACTGTGGCCACTGGGAGCTAAGTGTCTTCCCATGTAGTCTGTGAAGCCATTTGGTCATCCTCCATTTTTCCTGGTGTTTCTTGCAGTTGCACTGGCAGTTTGGTATTGGTTTCATGAAATACAAGGAGTACAACTGGGACACAATGCTGGAGGGAGTTCTGTCACGTGTGGTTGGTCAGGGTCTCCAAGAGAATGTACGAACCAGGCTTCTATCCAACAATACTTTCCCCCTTGACTATAGCAACCTGACTCTGAACATTACCCTGAAACCTCTGCATATAACAGCATGCCTTTACATATAAGGGTCTGCTGCCTGCACCTTGTCAGTCACAAGGCTTTTGGAAGCCAATGGCAGATCCAGGTGGTCCTACCAAAAATATTTATTCACACACCTACAGTCCACTGCTCTATGTCCACTACTCAGCAGGCTCCAACTTACTGGCATCTCTGTTCTACACCAGTTTCACGAAACCCAGTGAATCAAGGCACTGTCTGGTACACTCATGATCAGCAAAAGGATATCCAAATGTTCTCCAGTGCCACCTGGTCATGGGAATTTCAAAAATTTCAAGGTATTTATGTAGCCATTTTTCAAGGATGAAGTTGGAGTCACTGTGGGTTTCAATTAATTCAGGAACCATTGAATGGTGAGGAAGCTCATTTCAAAGAAAGCTCTGGAGAACACTCACAGGCAAGCCTTCCCAAAAGGTGGCCAAGTGGTCACATGAAGCCAGGCCCATTGAGGTGTACAATGTGAGTTCCATGTGTCGTTAGACTCTCAAGTATGGCTACGAAGTCTTTAAGAATAAAATCATGTGATATCCTGGCTTAGATTCCCTGAGCTCTGTTGGAAGCCATCCTGGGCCTAGATCTCAGTTTCCAAGGGCGATTCTCATGTGTGGCCTCCTAAAATCCCAAGACTATTTATTGCAATACTTCTCTGAGGTCAGTTCCAGAACTCAGTCTCTAAGGGGAATTACACCAGAGTTAAAACCCAGGTGGACCAAGTCATCTCGTCCAACAGCCACACAAATGACCTCAATTAAAACCAAAACACTCCCACATGGCGCTCATGTTCTACCACATAGACACTCATCATAAACTCTGGCTGGAGGTTTCCATGAGGGCGCAGACCAAGACAGTGTACAAAATAATCTCCCTTGCCCCTCATTTGCCTAAAGTCAGGGTGGCCTGGACACACTTCCTGCGAACTAAGAGTGAACAAATAGGCCTGACCTTAATACTGCTCCACTTTACCAATTTGAGGCCACTGCCTGTGGGGTTTAGATTCTTTATGTGAATTGGAGTCATGAGAAAACCCAGGCACCTATGGCCTAGCCTCTGTAGGTTTTGAAGTACTCATTTGATGCAAAGCATCCCTATTCTTACTTGATGGAGGTCAAGAACCTTACAGAGGAAGGCGAGAGACTTCATCACAATTACTGCTCTTTTGGCCATTTTGGTTTTTGATGCACACATGGGAACTTTCTTTAGATCCATCAGGTGCTGAAAATCTAAGCCACAGCCTCACACAGGGCGAAAGGGCTGATTCAGACACATCCCTTTCAAAGAAATTAAGCAAAGAGCCATAGGTATGCCCATTCTTTTTTATTTGAAAACTCTTTTCTTCAGGCTTCACAAAGGGGTAGCCTGAGTCAAAGACCTTCCTGACATTCAGGTCAAAAGAAAAATAGGTAAGCAAAAAGCCCAAAGCAGAGTTTCTCCACTGAGACTCTCCTGGTCACATTGATATCTGAGTTTTCTGAGATGCTCGTCATTCCCTTCAGCTATCCAGTTCATGGCCATGTCACAGAGCTTGGAGGTGGTATATATCTTGGACACAAAACCATGGACCTATTCTGGAGAGTGGCCAGAATTCAGGAAGAAAACAGGAAAACTTAGGAAGTTATCACTGGTTGCCAACCAATAAGGTAAGCTACAGTTCATTTTAAATGGGGAAGGACGAATGCTGGGAAGCTTTCTAATAGACAGGAGACATCCATTGATGCTTTATCTATTCTAATGTCTACAACCACAGACACACTGGGATACACAGACCTAGAAATACTCGCCTTGTCAAACAACTTTCTAGTAACAGTCCACTCCAAACCAAACAAACCGACTTTAGTACCTATTCTCAGAACATGAGACAAAACCACAAACCCACAACCACACCCACAAAGGCACCTTCTTACCCCTAGTAGGTAGGTCTGTGACTATCTGGAGTGTCCTCTGATTGGTGGGGCATACAATGTTCCCCCAAAATGGCCTGTCCTAAGATCTGGTCTCCTTGGCCAACACTGTGAAGTTGTTAGGAGCCACTGGTGAGCCACTACCTGCTTTCTCAGGTAAAGCCCCACTTTAGAGCTTTCTTGCATTTGGCCTTCCTCACATCTGTAAGTACCAAGAAAGACTGACTCTGTCCTTGGTAAATCCAAAGAAGTGAGACAACTGGGACT